>NW_026967501.1:0-300000 GCF_028390025.1 Pseudophryne corroboree
AAATCCTCTGCTTTCCGGTCCTTTCAGACCCAGGTCAAAGCAAAAGGACAAGCTTATTCCAGACAGTTTCAATCAACTGTTTCAATCAAAACCGTTACATGCCTGGGCAGCCAGACGTCCGATTTCCAAATCAGAAGACATACCCTCCACCTGACCACGCGTGCCTCCACCTGTGGGACACCAGGGTGGGAGGCAGACTTCTGCAGTTTGCACAGGTATGGTGTCAGTCCACCACAGATACCGGGGTGCAAGAAGTGGTTGCTTAGAGATCTTAGCGGTAAAATGGAAGTGTATTTCATATATGCAGCAGCTGTGTAGTGTGTGACTCACGTTACGCGTTTCACTGCACCTGGCACCTTCATGGGAGGATGTCAGAGAAGTAGTCTCACCTTGTCAGAGTAATGAGTAAGGGGTATATTTACTAAGGTACGGCTTTTTAGAAGTAGAGATGTTGCCCATAGCAACCATTCAGATTCTACTTACCATTTATCTAGCACCTATTAGGGCAGGCATTCCCACGGTCCTCAAGGCACACCAACAGTGCAGGTTTTAGTGATATCCAGGCTGCAGCACAGATGGTTAAATCAAAATAACTGAGCTACTCATTAAGTCACCTGTGCTCAAGCCTGGATATCACTAAAACCAGGACTGTTATAGGCGATTTCACTGCACGATATGAACGATCTCGTTCATTAATGAACGAGATATCGTTCATATCGTGCAGTGTGGAGTCCCCAGCGATGAACGATGCGTGGCCCCGTGCTCGTTCATCGCTGGGGCCATGTCGGCTGTGCATGCAGGCCAATATGGACGAGATCATCCATATTTGCCTGCAAGTCTACGGAGCTAGGTGACGGGGGAGTGAAGAAACTTCACTACCCCCGTCACTGCCCTCCCGCCGCCGGGTCGCTTGTCGACCGTATCGGCCGTCGGGCACCTCGGCGGCGCATCGCCGAATGTGTAGGGCCCCTTGGTGTGCCTTGAGGACCGTGGTTGGGAATGCCTGTATTAGAGGATAAAAGCTAGACCCCGGTTTGGTTGCTATGTGTCATGAGGTGAGTACTGTCAAAGTCAGAAAAATGTCTCAATGCACGTTGCCATATTTGCACCGCACACTGGTCCGTGCTGCGCATGCGTACGCTCTCCCGTGGAAGCGCATACCCGCAATAGCGTGCACTCGCACGCGCAGTATGCGCATTTACGGTAGAGTTTATGTGATCGTAGCGTGCGACTCATTAGTTACAAATGTTCACAATTAATGTAGTTTATAGATCATGATCCCTTTGATAGTTTCTGTAAGTTTGGTTAAAATATAATGTCCCAGAGCTGAGGAATCCCTCTTTGCATCGTACGAAGGGTTTAACAGGAATCATACAGCAGTGTTTGGTACCCATCGGAAGAGTATTTGATTAGCAATATTCCGGTGTTGGTTTGGAGCGTATTAATCGCTCGTGCGAATAGTTATGGACATAAGAAGTTTATGTCCATTTCTATGATTTGCACATACTCAGGTATGCGGCGGGAAACCCAGTTTCCCACCCACCTGAGCTGTTGGAAATCGTCACAGCCCACCTGTATGAATCACCCTATGACCTTTTGTTATGATGCAGGGCCGAATTCCTTCGGCCAATGGACAATGGGATTGTAGGACCAGGAGATTGCATTGTGTGTGGAGCATAAATAGGCAGGCCGACCACATCCAGCTCTCACTCTCTCATCAACGGTTATCTGCTGATAATCGGGAGCTGGATATCGAGGCGCTGGCGATCATACCCTTTGTGCGTAAGTTCTCTCCATAATCATTGTCTTTCTGCGAGCCAATCTCTCTCTCTCTCTCTATCTCTCTCTCTCCTCTTTTTCCCTTAAATACCTTATAGTATTATAGTATTGTATCGTATTGCATTTAGGTCAGTGTAGTATTGTCTTTTTTTGTATTTATTGTTTAGTTCTGTGGTTAGGAAGTCTCTGTTATATTGTAGTGTATCATATGTACTGTTATCCCCTTTTACAAGTATATTAGACATAATACAGTTAATAGGCCTTGGAAACCTAAACCAGTATCTGTGTATTTCCTATAGTGATAAGTGTTCATTTGAGCGTCGGTGACGCTCATGCAGCTTTGTAGATAGTCAGGTTCCACAAGGTTGCACTTACACCCTGTACTCACATTAAGGTATTCAGTGTATTTCATCGGTATAAGGTTTAACATAAAGGTATAGTGTTGTGAGCGTCTGCATCGCTGGTGACCTCCTCGTGGTCTCTAGCGTACGCTACGTTACAGCGAATCTTTCCCCTAGACATAACCAATAACGTGTCCTGTGATCACTGGGCCGTGAGCGAACGTGACGCTTGAGCGTCTCGCCTACGGCTGAGCGATCGTTACGCAAATAGCGTATCATTACGGTATTTCTTAAATAAACAGCGTACAGTGTTCTTAGCTTCATAAGGGTTGTTTACACGACAAGGAATTTAGCATTGTCAATTGGGGGCTCGTCCGGTCCTTTTCACATCTGCACTAGGTAGATCAGCAGACATTATCCCCCAGCAAAAGGGTGGGAGGTTATCTCGCAGTTGCTGACGGGATAAGCGTCTGCTTCGCTTAGGTAAAGAGTGCTGAAGGAATCCGGTAACCGGAAGTAAGAACAAAACGCTTGTGTCTTTTAAAACTGTTTATTTTTCTTTTGTCTTACGTACGCATACATTTATCTGCATTTCTTTTTCAAATTTCGTATATCACTATTCCTGTTTGCCAATTTTTTTTATATAGTTGATAGAAAGTGCTAAAAAGAGATTTGCTGTTATTTTAGAGGTAATAGTTAAAGTATAGAACAAACACACGGTTTGTCTGAGATACAAGGCAGTCAGTGTGGATTGCGGTAGATGATCAGGGATCACCTACATTGATAAATAAATATATTGTGTTACGGTGGATCCTTTGCATTGCGTACACGTGTCGCTAACAAAGACTAGCGTACGCAATCCAAAAGGCAGACGCACGCAGCGTTCACTACGCAACGTAGCGTCTGGTTACGCCCACGTAGCCCAAGTCACGAAAAGTTGAATTAGCGCAAAGCGATAATTTGCGCAAAAGCGATAAGTAACGCACAGCGGTAGATAACGCGACGCGGTAAATAACGCAAATCTATTTTTTGGAAAATCTGAAATTTAGTTTAACAGATCCTGCTCCTAATTGGTAACACTCTTGGCCTGAAGACAATTTCTGCGCAGAAATAGATATAGAAACAAAGTGTACATGTGTTGAGTGAGTGTGTTTTGTATACAAAAGTTTATATAACTTTAAGGTGGAACCAAAAGGAAAGTCGGGTACTCGTCAAGGAACATACGTGTAAGTGACATATACGGTGGCCAGGGAGGCATCCCTGGTTAAATAATATTTGAGCATTAGAGTATAGCGGACCATAAGGTAACAAGACCAGGAGGTCATAAGGAACAAGACCAGGAGGTCGTAAGGTAAAAGGTCCGCTATAAAAGTCCAGTGGCACAACGCCTGGGGTGTTGGTGCAGAACCCATATAGGCCATAAGCTCTTGCTGAAGGAATCGCGGCCGGAAACATCGATTCCATTGATCTTTCAGTACATGACAAGTAGTGCTCGTGTACTGAACGATTGGACCACACGTAATTGTGTGCAGTAGTTAGTAATCTGACCTAAATACCATTAGAGTAAAGTGGTCACAAACGCTATTTGTACATTCTGACGTGATTTGTGTAATTTTTTATTTTTGGAAGGGAAGTTCGCTGGTCACTCAGGAACTATCTAACAACCCCAACTTTACTGGAAAGAGTAAGTGTCCTGCGGGTAACCCTCATATGTTCCAGTAAACTGAAGGTTCCATAGGGGCCCTGTATCGAGTACGCTGGCATCATAACGGTGTTTACAGGTCGTATTGGTCGAGGTGGGCGAGTGAGTGGGGTACTCGGTAAACCGCCACCGCCGGCCTACTGTGGAGTAATTTGGTTGTCTGAAAAGGCTTGCTGAAAACCTTGATACAGAAAATCCAAGGAGGATTAAGCAACACCTACAGACTATGGGGGCCAGTTGCTCAGGTAGGGGGCGATCAACCCTGGTTCAGGTTGATTCTGTGAACCGACCAGTTGGGTCGGCACGATATGTAATGTGTGAAAAATATGGAATTCACACCGAATCTTTATGTGATGAATGGGAGAGAATGACTGTACAAGACAGGGACAAGTTCCCAAGAATAGGTAGCTTCAGTCCAGAGGTGTTACAAAATTTAAGGAGGAGGATATGTCTCGTAAAATCAGCAAAGAGACGAATTCAGCATCATGATTATTTACAGTTATGGCACCAGGAAGGTGAGATACAGAGAGGTTTGGCTCTGGCGGCGGGATCTGGGGCAGTCAGGAAGTTGATTGCCACAGCTCCTCCCCCACCATACATTGCAGGAGAGAAGTTGATTGCGGAGAGAAACGCACTGGGTTGTAAAACACAAACTCTTAGTAACACTGTAAATGTTAATGATGTTAACCAAATAACTCATGCAAGTATTAACCCGTGCAAGATGTACCCTGTTTTGAACCTTCCTCAGGAGTGTGATCAAGAAGACGATTCAGCAACAATTTCAGCTCTCTCTCTTGCAGCCACCATAGCAGAGACCACAGTAGGCACAGCGACACCCACGAGATTAGTGAAAGCCCCTAGCGGAGGGATAGGTGAGGTCGTGTCAACGGGTAAGTACGGCACCATGCACTACACTGAAACAATTGTACCACAACAAGCTGTAGAATCTACACAGGAAGAGGCTGTTAGAATTGCTCCTGTAAGGGTAATAGCAGTTCCCAATGGAAAAACAGATGTGTCTGGCGCCACTCCCATAAGGAACATTGCCATGTATACTCCATTTTCCAGAATGGAATTAAGAACAATAGTGTCCGAATTTCCTGACCCCAGGAAGGATTTAGTTGCTAGCCAAAAATACATCAGGGATTTAGGTAACACGGTAGAACCCAACAACAAGGATTGGCAGATACTGCTAAGAGCTTGTTTACCTTCCAATGTTGATGCAACTCAGTTTTTAGCTGATTGTGCATTGGATAAAGATGTACCGCTTACAGACGTGTACAACAAGGATAATGTAAAAAGGATAAATTTACAGCTAAAGGAGTATTTCCCTGCCGTTGTTAAATGGAATAAAATATTTTCCATTAAGCAAAAGGAGTCCGAAACGGCAATAGAATATTTTCACCGGGCACTATTAGAAATGGCAAAGTACACTGGTATAGAAGACATTAAGACCAACCCAAACCATCGAGAAGTAGCAGTATCTGTACTGATGGATGGTTTGAAAGAAACACTAAAAGCTAGGGTACAGACCACGCAGCCATGTTGGCGAGGTCTGTCAGTGTCCACCTTGAGAGAGGCTGCTATTGATCACGACAGAAATATCACTAGGCACAGGGAGTCGCAAAGTGATAAGTTGATGTCCGTAAGTATACAGGCGCTGACCACAAGGCAGCCTGCGTATGTACCACCGAATCCTGTGGGTAAGGCAAGTGTAATAACATGTTTTTCTTGTAACAAACCAGGACATTTTGCACGAGACTGTAGAGTAAGAAATGTACAAAGATCTTTTCAACCCCCTAGACAACAACACCACACACGACATTGGGAGCAGGGTCCACAGAGGCGGAGTTTTGAGCCACATACAGGGGAAACAAAAAGATATCCCCCAAACAGAGACTGGCATGCCTCTGGTAGTTCCCAGCTAACTCCCTCACAAGTAGTTGCTGCCAGCGGGATTCAGGGAGGTCAGCATACCCAATAGGGGTGTGGCCATACCTGTAATCTGCAACCAGTTAAATTGATTGCCAGTCTTGGAAGCGAACCAGAGATTGCAATCAATGTAGCCGGTAAAACTTTAAACTTTCTTGTAGACACAGGGGCGGCCAAGTCAGTGATCAATTCGACAGTGGGCATGAGAACCACTGGTAGGACAGTTCCAGCCATAGGAGTAACAGGAGTAGTCCAGCACTACCCTGTTAGCAAACCAGCCGAGATTACAATAGGGCCTTTGCATACCAAGCATTCCTTTTTGCTGGCTGCATCGGCACCGACCAATCTCCTGGGAAGAGACTTACTATGTAAAATGGGTTGCGTCATTTATTGTACTCCTGAAGGTGTATTCTTGGACATCCCTGAGAATCACGCTCAGGAAGTACGAGACATGTTAGAATCCCCATCAAAATTAATGTCACATTCCATTATGACAAATAGGAATCCATCCCAAGTAGAAGAGATGACATCTCAGATACCAGAGTCGCTTTGGACAAAAGATGGACAGGACACTGGATTAATGGCAAATGTAGCTCCAGTAGTTGTACAAGTAAAAGATGGTAGGATAGCTCCAAAAATCCCACAGTATCCTCTGAAGCCAGAGGTGGAGTTAGGAGTTTTCCCGGTAATAGAGCGCTTGCTACAACAGGGCATTCTAGTAAGAACGTCCAGCACAGCAAATAGTCCCATCTTCCCTGTTAAAAAGAGTGGGGGGAGGGGTTACAGGCTAGTGCAGGATCTAAGGGGGATTAACAAAATAGTTGAGAGTCAGTTCCCCGTAGTGCCTAATCCAGCTGTCATCCTAATGCAAATTCCTCCCACTGCCAAATTTTTCACTGTTATTGACCTCTGCTCCGCTTTCTTTTCGGTACCTCTGCACCCTGACAGCCAATATTTGTTTGCATTCACATACAGAGGAGTCCAATATACGTGGACTCGGTTACCCCAAGGTTTCATAGATAGTCCAAGTATATTTTCTCAGGCTTTGCATGATTGTTTACAGTCTTTCCAACCGGAAAGTGGATCAGTGTTGATACAGTACGTGGATGATCTACTACTGTGTTCTGATTCATTGGAGGCATCCCTGAAGGATACGAAACAGCTCCTGTTTCATCTTTCAGACACAGGTCACAAGGTCTCCAAAGACAAGTTGCAATTATGCCAAGCTAAGGTAAAATACTTGGGACACTGTCTAACACAAGGACTGAGACACCTGACCGCTGATAGAATCCAAGCCATTAGAGACATGACACTGCCACAAACCCAGCAACAGATCAGGACGTTTTTAGGAATGTGTGGGTATTGCCGTAATTGGATCCCAGGGTTTTCCATATTGGCGCTACCTTTGCAGGAAATGGTCTCTTCAAACAAACCTGATCGGATTTCGCATACAGACGAATCTGAAACAGCATTTGAGAGACTCAAACAGTGCCTAACGCAGGCACCAGCACTAGGTATGCCAGACTATGGGAAACCCTTTGAGCTATACGGAACAGAAAGTGCTGGGTGCGCAGCAGGGGTACTAACACAAAAACACGGTGATGCCAGCAGGCCAATTGCATACTACAGCGCGCAGCTAGACACGGTAGCGCGATCCCTCCCCACATGCTTGCGTAGCGTTGCAGCGATAGCATTGCTAGTGACGAAAAGCGAAGATGTCGTGCTAGGCCACAACCTCACAATCCATACACCACATGCGGTATCGGCCTTATTGAATTCTGCCCAAACCAGACATGTCTCATCAGCAAGGTTTACGAGATGGGAATTGGCATTAATGGCCCCAGTAAACATCACCATAAGGAGATGCAGCGCATTAAACCCTGCAACATTTCTCCCAGGTGTGCCTGGACAGGCACAAAGGGTGGGAGGTGAGAGTGATGGGGAAGGAGGATTTAATGCAAAGGAAGATACACATGATTGTATGGAATATTTGACCCAAAATTTTACCGCAAGGCCTGACATCAGTGACAATCCACTAGAAGATGCAGAACTCACGTTCTACACGGACGGTAGTTGTCACAGACAGTCAGACTCGGGAGACTTGTGTACTGGATACGCAGTCGTAGATGACCAAGACACCATAGAAGCGGAACCGCTAGGCCCACCTCACTCAGCCCAGGTTGCTGAACTGGTCGCCCTAACCAGAGCATGTGAATTGGCTAAGGGTAAGTCTGCCAATATCTACACCGATTCTAGATACGCGTTCGGGGTAGTCCATGATTTCGGAGCGCTATGGCGTCTCAGAAATTTCATGACGGCAGCTGGTACACCGATAGCGCATGCAGCTCACATAAAAAGGCTTCTAACAGCGATACAGGAACCCGACAGAGTGGCTGTTATCAAATGTAAAGCACATACATATAGTCAAGACCCAGTATCCCTTGGTAACAGCCGAGCAGACGAAGCTGCAAAGCTTGCAGCTGCTACCCCCATACGGACAGACACCACACAACTGATGGTATTTAATACCATCAACACACAAAAGTTGTGTGAAATGCAGAATTTGTGTTCCACTCAGGAGAAGGCAGTCTGGAAGGCAAAGGGATATGGCCAGGAGTCCTCAGGGCTCTGGACGGATGGACATGGTAAACCAGTGGCCCCCAGGGCATACCTTCCGTGTCTGGCTGAAGCAGCTCACGGGCTGACTCATCTAGGCAAGGAGGGGATGTGCAAATTGGTAAGAGCATACTGGTGCGCCCCAGGATTCTCCTCTCATGCTAGTAAAAGAGCAATGTCATGCCTTACCTGTCTGAGAAAGAATATTGGAAAGGCAATACCTACAGAACCCTCCCATATCCCACCTGCCGGCGGCCCTTTCCAAGTAATACAAATTGACTTCATTCAATTACCCCCATGTAGAAATTTGAAATATGTACTTGTTTGTATAGATGTTTTCTCGAATTGGGTCGAAGCTTTTCCAACAGCTACAAATACCGCTATGTTTACAGCTAAGAAAATTGTGCAGGAATTTGTATGTAGATATGGTATCCCTAGAATCATTGAAAGTGATAGGGGTACCCATTTTACAGGTGATGTCTTTCAAGGAATGTGTAAGTTGATGGGAATTGATAGTAAGCTGCACACTCCGTACCGTCCACAGGCGAGCGCGAAGGTCGAAAGAGTGAACAGCACTATTAAAAATAAATTGAGTAAAGTAATGGCAGAGACAGGATTGACGTGGCCAGAAGCTTTACCCATTGTTTTGTATAGTATCAGAACCACTCCCAGGTCCCCTCTTAATCTGTCCCCTTTTGAAATTCTGTTTGGTCGACAACCGCATGTCATGATTAACCCTCAGGATGATTTGAAATGTAACAATGAAGTAACTGTAAAGTACTTAATTAATATGAGTAAGCAGTTGAGGAATCAAAATGATAATCTGAAGTTGGTGATTCCTGATTTACCAGATAGTAATTGTCATGACATTGAACCTGGGGATTATGTAATGATACGAAATTTTCTACGCTCAGGTTGTCTTATTGATAGATGGGAAGGACCATACCAGGTCTTATTGACTAGCACCACAGCATTGAAGGTTGCTGAGAGAGAGACTTGGGTCCATTCATCCCACTGCAAGAAGGTTGCTGATCCAGAGAAGTCCCGTGATAAGGAACAGACGGTAGAGGTTGTATCACTAGAGTGTCTGTTCCAGGAGGACTGAGGCGGCACCTGAGCCTTGAAGACCGAAAGCAGCTGTCGACTCCCCTCTCCCTTTTATTGTTTTCTCCACTTCCCATCCCCTCTCCTTTAAAATTTCTTTCTCCCCCTTCTCATTCTTCTCTATTTCCTCCTCAAAGATGGACTTGCCCCAAGAGACTGTGATCCGGATTTTGATGTTAACCATGATGTTGACCAGAGCAGTCTGTTCCGGCGAGAGTACCATAGAGGTCGAAAGAGGTTCTGGAATGGGTTCCGATTATGATGATGGAGGCGTAGTTTTCCAAGATCAACCAAGCCAACAAGCAAAGGCGAGTATCAGAAAACGATCCGATAGAAGAAATTGTGATGGATTGTTAGCTGAGGAAAATTGTATCTGTAGGCTCTGTGATAATCTGGTTGAAGATGGATGCATAAAGAAATGCCAATCTAGTTTTAATATCCATATAGACCGGCATCCATTGAGTGACTATCACTCCTTAGTGGGTAACGTGTTAAACCAAACAGATTGTTGGGTATGCTCTCAAGTACCTCAGGGTCACAGTAAATCAGGGCTAGTACCATTTCCTTTAACGTTAGGGGAGGTACTTGAGCTAAGTGGTGGGAGACCGGTGGACCGGAGGTTTAACATCTCCAGCCCTCCTAGTTTGAAGCTCCACCAATACCATGTGGATAGGTCCCTCATATGTTTTAACATCTCCAATCCCAGAAAACCGGGAAATTGGGAAGTGTCATGGAGCAACCTTACCATGACCTTTTCACACAGAGCAGATAGAATGCCTACAGATACAGAGCTCGTACGCCACATAGCCAGTAGAGGAAAATCATTCCGGTATCGATATACCTTAGGAAATAGGATTACTAAAGTTGGAGAGGTATCACCAGGATACTGTGCACATATCGTACAAACCGATACGTGCATTAGACAGATGGAAGAATTAGGGTCAGGAGATTTCACCTGGAAGGTTTGTAACATGGTCATGTCCTTCTCCGTCCCTTATGTTCTCCCCGATGATGCATATTTCATATGCGGGAGAAAGGCGTACAAGTGGCTTGCCCCAAACTCTGAAGGATTGTGTTATATTGGAAAAGTATTGCCTGAAGTAATGACTGTTACACATGACAAAATGAAGGACATACACCGTGGTGCCCAAACTCCTTATACTCACACTCACTACGAGCACCTTGTTAAAAGACAACTGTCAGAAAGGTTAGAGCATCCGGCCTCTGATCTTATCCATGAATCCACCGGGATTCAGGTTCTGGTAGCGTTAGATTTCACTCGCACCGCTCGAGGTGTGATGAATTATAGATACATTTCCGCACTCGCCAATTTGTTAGATAATATCACTGAAATGTATGATGACACGTTTAGATACACTGGAAGAGAACTTCAAGCTTACAAAACAGAACTAGTTCAGCATAGGATGGTTCTTAATTATCTTACAGCAGTAACAGGCGGATATTGTGTTACATTGGCAACACAGTACGGCATAAAGTGTTGCACGTATATCACAAATAGCACCGAGGATCCGATAGAGGTCATAGACCAAAAGATGGACGATATTCTGCAATTAAAGTGGGAATTTCGTCGAAAACACAATCTCACCCTTGCTGCTGTAGGTAATGAGCTGACTGGTTGGGTGTCATGGTTGAACCCGCGAAATTGGTTCTCCGGTTTAGGAGACTGGGCTCAAGGAGTCATAATGGATGTTGGAAAGTTTCTCCTATGTATTTTGGGTGTCGTTATATCGTTTGGATTGATATTTAGATGCGGGCAGGCTTTAATAAGGTGCAAACAAAGTACAAAAGTGATGAGCTTGAGGAGTGAGGAAACTGTAATTAACCTGGATTTGATTTATGACCCAATGCTAGAAACCATGACGTAATGATGTAATAAGTATACGGTCCGTCTTTCACCCATTTCTATGTTTTCCTCCGAGGTACAAAGACCCACGTAGACGAAGGATTTGATGAGCCAAGGGGCCGACAACGGAAAGATGGAAAGAAGAAGAGCAGACGACCTGATAAACAAGATTTTGATGGACAATGCCATGGGTACCCCAGTTTCCCTAGGAACCTTAAAATCACGATAGCCCAACATTTTTTGTAAATCCATGGACGTTGTATGCTTTACTCACGATTTATGAGCAAAAGCACAAAGAAGAAGACTCCAATCAACCGACACCAATCAAGACCTCAATCGACGAACGTACATTAACCTGACATAGAATATCATTGCATTTTTCGTAAGTGTTCTTTATCTTCATCTCTGCAACCCTCAGGTAATAACACACATAGTCGATAGGGAATACAGGCACAGATATCAGCAACCACATACCTCCCCCATTCATGTATCATCAACTAAAATGTGCATCCCCATTTTTGTTACAACTGAAAGCCGAAATGAGCTCGGTAAAGTTTGACAGCCCATCCACAGACCTGTACCACAGGATAAGAAGGAATTCAAATGTATACTTCGCAATACCTCGAAGCTTGATTTACCACACGTACGGCACGATGATACATGACCCTCCAAACATGGACTCATACACACATGCTCCTGCTTTCTCACTAGGTCATACCCTCTTCACACCTTCTCCTCTCTCCCCCCCTACCCAACCATGGAAATCAATTAACCCCTGACTTACATTTTTCTCCTTAAATATTTTGTGGCAGTTATTATTGACTGCCAAAGGGTGGACTGTCAAAGTCAGAAAAATGTCTCAATGCACGTTGCCATATTTGCACCGCACACTGGTCCGTGCTGCGCATGCGTACGCTCTCCCGTGGAAGCGCATACCCGCAATAGCGTGCACTCGCACGCGCAGTATGCGCATTTACGGTAGAGTTTATGTGATCGTAGCGTGCGACTCATTAGTTACAAATGTTCACAATTAATGTAGTTTATAGATCATGATCCCTTTGATAGTTTCTGTAAGTTTGGTTAAAATATAATGTCCCAGAGCTGAGGAATCCCTCTTTGCATCGTACGAAGGGTTTAACAGGAATCATACAGCAGTGTTTGGTACCCATCGGAAGAGTATTTGATTAGCAATATTCCGGTGTTGGTTTGGAGCGTATTAATCGCTCGTGCGAATAGTTATGGACATAAGAAGTTTATGTCCATTTCTATGATTTGCACATACTCAGGTATGCGGCGGGAAACCCAGTTTCCCACCCACCTGAGCTGTTGGAAATCGTCACAGCCCACCTGTATGAATCACCCTATGACCTTTTGTTATGATGCAGGGCCGAATTCCTTCGGCCAATGGACAATGGGATTGTAGGACCAGGAGATTGCATTGTGTGTGGAGCATAAATAGGCAGGCCGACCACATCCAGCTCTCACTCTCTCATCAACGGTTATCTGCTGATAATCGGGAGCTGGATATCGAGGCGCTGGCGATCATACCCTTTGTGCGTAAGTTCTCTCCATAATCATTGTCTTTCTGCGAGCCAATCTCTCTCTCTCTCTCTATCTCTCTCTCTCCTCTTTTTCCCTTAAATACCTTATAGTATTATAGTATTGTATCGTATTGCATTTAGGTCAGTGTAGTATTGTCTTTTTTTGTATTTATTGTTTAGTTCTGTGGTTAGGAAGTCTCTGTTATATTGTAGTGTATCATATGTACTGTTATCCCCTTTTACAAGTATATTAGACATAATACAGTTAATAGGCCTTGGAAACCTAAACCAGTATCTGTGTATTTCCTATAGTGATAAGTGTTCATTTGAGCGTCGGTGACGCTCATGCAGCTTTGTAGATAGTCAGGTTCCACAAGGTTGCACTTACACCCTGTACTCACATTAAGGTATTCAGTGTATTTCATCGGTATAAGGTTTAACATAAAGGTATAGTGTTGTGAGCGTCTGCATCGCTGGTGACCTCCTCGTGGTCTCTAGCGTACGCTACGTTACAGCGAATCTTTCCCCTAGACATAACCAATAACGTGTCCTGTGATCACTGGGCCGTGAGCGAACGTGACGCTTGAGCGTCTCGCCTACGGCTGAGCGATCGTTACGCAAATAGCGTATCATTACGGTATTTCTTAAATAAACAGCGTACAGTGTTCTTAGCTTCATAAGGGTTGTTTACACGACAAGGAATTTAGCATTGTCAGTACTCACTGCCGCCGAGTCCGGGGTCTGGCCGCTGTGCGACCTCAGGGGGACATTGCGCGGGAACTCACCACCGCGAGGTCCGGGGTCCGGCCACTGTCGGTATGGCTGCTGTGGTGCTAGTGTGTCTGCAGGGAGGGGGCGGTCAGCAGTGAGGATTTTGTGACTTCTGGGAGACCAGTGCTTTGTTGTTACTAGACAGCCAATACAAGGGCCAATATAGCTACATTCCCCCCATGCACCCCTGTCACTACATCCCCCCCTCTCCCCCTTCCCCCCTCCCATCGGCCCCTGTCACCACATCCCCCCCATTGGGCCCATCACCCCCCAGTCCCACACTGGCTCTCCACCATGGCTGGCACTGTGTGTGCTGGGATATGAAGCCTAGGTGGCTGCAGCCCGGTCAGTAACACAGCAGCTGTGACCACACATCACCCATTATTATTATTATACACATCACAGCATTAGGACGGGGCAGGCGCCATGTTCCCGGCTCCTTACGGGCGCCGCCATGTTGGCTTAGTCTGAGCAAGCGCTGATTAAGATGTATACAGGGAGCCGGGGCCAGAGAGTAGGCGGGGCTAATGATGGCTGAGTGACGGGAGGCTGCGTTCTGTGGGCGGGGCTGGAGGTAGTTGAGTGACGAGGCATTGCGGCCTATGAGAGGGAGAGAGGGCGGGGCTGGGTGTGACTGACTGGAAGAGTAGGCGTGGCCTCTGTGAATAGGCAGGAGAGTGATAGGATACGGAAGCCAATGGGCGGGGCAGTGTGATTCTATGACGAGACGATGCGTCCTATGGGCAGTGAGAGGGCGGGGATGGAGGTAAATGAGTGACGGAGTGTTGCAGCCTATGAGAATGAGAGAGTGCGTGGCTGAGTGTGATAGTGACTAGAGGCGCCCAATGGGTAGTGAGTGGGCGGGGCTGCTTCTGGTTGCTGAGTTACCGTGGTAGACACTACCCATAATCCCATGCGCTAGGATGACGAGCCTACGGAAATACCGCCCCGCCCACTTCCGGTACACATTCTTCTGTCCACGGTGTTATCTCTCCTGCCGCCTCATCCTCCAGGTAATGTCCCCTCATCCCACCTGTCTCCTGCCCCCATCCTCTCCTAATACCCCCTCTCCTGCCCCCATCCTCTCCTAATACCCCCTCTCCTGCCCCCATCCTCTCCTAATACCCCCTCTCCTGCCCCAACCTCTCCTAATACCCCCTCTCCTGCCCCAACCTCTCCTAATACCCCCTCTCCTGCCCCCACCTCTCCTAATACCCCCTCTCCTGCCCCAACCTCTCCTAATACCCCCTCTCCTGCCCCCATCCTCTCCTAATACCCCCTCTCCTGCCCCCAACCTCTCCTGCCCCCATCCTCTCCTAATACCCCTCTCCTGCCCCATCCTCTCCTAATACCCCCTCTCCTGCCCCCATCCTCTCCTAATACCCCCTCTCCTGCCCCCATCCTCTCCTAATACCCCCTCACCTGCCCCCATCCTCTCCTAATACCCCCTCTCCTGCCCCCAACCTCTCCTAATACCCCCTCTCCTGCCCCCAACCTCTCCTAATACCCCCTCTCCTGCCCCCAACTCTCCTAATACCCCCTCTCCTGCCCCCAACCTCTCCTAATACCCCCTCTGCAGCCCCAACCTCTCCTTATACCCCCTATTCCCCCTATTCTGCCCCATCCTCTCCTTATACCCCCTATTCTGCCCCATCCTCTCCTAATACCCCCTCTCCTGCCCCCACCTCTCCTAATACCCCCTCTCCTGCCCCCACCTCTCCTAATACCCCCTCTCCTGCACCCACCTCTCCTAATACCCCCTCTCCTGCCCCCACCTCTCCTAATACCCCCTCTCCTGCCCCCAACCTCTCCTAATACCCCCTCTGCAGCCCCAACCTCTCCTAATACCCCCTCTCCTGCCCCCAACCTCTCCTAATACCCCCTCTCCTGCCCCCCCTCCTCTCCTAATACCCGCTCTCCTGCCCCCATCCTCTCCTTATACCACCTATTCTGCCCCATCCTCTCCTAATAGCCCCTTTCCTGCCCCCATCCTCTCATAATAGCCCCTTTCCTGCCCCCATCCTCTCCTAATACCCCCTCTCCTGCCCCATCCTCTCCTAATACCCCCTCTCCTGCCCCATCCTCTCCTAATACCCCCTCTCCTGCCCCATCCTCTCCTAATACCTCCTCTCCTGCCCCCATCCTCTCCTTATACCCCCTATTCTGCCCCATCCTCTCCTTATACCCCCTATTCTGCCCCATCCTCTCCTAATACCCCCGCTCCTGTCCCCATCCTCTCCTAATACCCCCGCTCCTGTCCCCATCCTCTCCTAATACCCCCGCTCCTGTCCCCATCCTCTCCTAATACCCCCGCTCCTGTCCCCATCCTCTCCTAATACCCCCGCTCCTGTCCCCATCCTCTCCTAATACCCCCGCTCCTGTCCCCATCCTCTCCTAATACCCCCGCTCCTGTCCCCATCCTCTCCTAATACCCCCGCTCCTGTCCCCATCCTCTCCTAATACCCCCGCTCCTGTCCCCATCCTCTCCTAATACCCCCGCTCCTGTCCCCATCCTCTCCTAATAGCCCCGCTCCTGTCCCCATCCTCTCCTAATAGCCCCGCTCCTGTCCCCATCCTCTCCTAATAGCCCCTCTCCTGCCCCATCCTCTCCTAATAGCCCCTCTCCTGCCCCATCCTCTCCTAATAGCCCCTCTCCTGCCCCATCCTCTCCTAATACCCCCTCTCCTGCCCCATCCTCTCCTAATACCCCCTCTCCTGCCCCATCCTCTCCTAATAACCCCTCACCTGCCCCATCCTCTCCTGCCCAGAACCTCTCCTTATACCCCCTCTCCTGCCCAGAACCTCTCCTTATACCCCCTCTCCTGCCCAGAACCTCTCCTTATACCCCCTCTCCTGCCCAGAACCTCTCCTTATACCCCCTCTCCTGCCCACATCCTCTCCTAATACCCCCTCACCTGCCCCCAACCTCACCTAATACCCCCTCTCCTGCCCACAACCTCTCCTAATACCCCATCTCCTGCCCCGAACCTCTCCTAATACCCCCTCTCCTGCCCACATCCTCTCCTAATACCCCCTCACCTGCCCCCAATCTCACCTAATACCCCATCTCCTGCCCCCATCCTCTCCTAATACCCCCTCTCCAGCCCCCATCCTCTCCTAATACCCCCTCTCCAGCCCCCTTCCTCTCCTAATACCCCCTCTCCAGCCCCCATCCTCTCTTAGTACCCCCTCTCCTGCCCCCATCCTCTCTTAATACCCCCTCTCCTGCCCCCATCCTCTCTTAATACCCCCTCTCCAGCCCCCATCCTCTCTTAATACCCCCTCTCCAGCCCCCATCCTCTCTTAATACCCCCGCTCCTGCCCCCATCCTCTCTTAATACCCCCTCTCATGCCCCCATCCTCTCTTAATACCCCCTCTCGTGCCCCCATCCTCTCCTAATACCCCCTCTCCTAATACCCCCTCTCCTGCCCACAACCTCTCCTAATACCCCCTCTCCTGCCCACAACTTCTCCTAATACCCCCTCTCCTGCCCCCAACCTCACCTAATACCCCCTCTCCTGCCCCCAACCTCTCATATACCCCCCTCTCCTGCCCCCAACCTCTCCTAATCCCCCCTCTCCTGCCCACAACCTCTCCTAATCCCCCCTCTTCTGCCCCCAACCTCACCTAATACCCCCTTTCCTGCCCCCAACCTTTCCTAATCCCCCCTCTCCTTCCCCTGACACTCTCCTAATGCCCCCTCACCTGCTGACCCTACAGTCTCCTAATGCCCCTTCACCTACCCCTGACATTCTCCTAATACCCCCTCATCTGCTGCCCTTTCATTCTCCTAATGCCCCCTCTCCTGCTAGTCCGGACATTCTCCTAATGCCCCCTCACTTGCTGCCCCTGACATTCTCCTAATGCCCCCACACCTGCTCCTGTATTCTCCTAATGGCCCCTCACCTGCTGCCCCTGCATTCTCCTAATGGCCCCTCACCTGCTGCCCCTGACATGCTCCTAATACACCCTCACCTGCTCCTGTATTCTCCTAATGGCCCCTCACCTGCTGCCCCGGCATTCTCCTAATGGCCCCTCACCTGCTGCCCCGGCATTCTCCTAATGGCCCCTCACCTGCTGCCCCTGCATTCTCCTAATGGCCCCTCACCTGCTGCCCCTGCATTCTCCTAATGGCCCCTCACCTGCTGCCCCTGCATTCTCCTAATGGCCCCTCACCTGCTGCCCCTGCATTCTCCTAATGGCCCCTCACCTGCTGCCCCTGCATTCTCCTAATGGCCCCTCACCTGCTGCCCCTGCATTCTCCTAATGGCCCCTCACCTGCTGCCCCTGCATTCTCCTAATGGCCCCTCACCTGCTGCCCCTGCATTCTCCTAATGGCCCCTCACCTGCTGCCCCTGCATTCTCCTAATGGCCCCTCACCTGCTGCCCCTGCATTCTCCTAATGGCCCCTCACCTGCTGCCCCTGCATTCTCCTAATGGACCCTCACCTGCTGCCCCTGTATTCTCCTAATGGACCCTCACCTACTGCCCCTGTATTCTCCTAATGGACCCTCACCTGCTGCCCCTGTATTCTCCTAATGGCCCCTCACCTGCTGCCCCTGACATTCTCCTAATGCCCCATCACCTGCTATCCCTGATGTCCTAATACCCCCTCACCTGCTGCCCCTCTATTCTAATACCCCCACTCCTACCCCTGACATTTTCCTAATACCCCCTCACCTGCTGCCCCTGAAATTCTCCTAATAACCCCTCTCCTGCCACTTACATACTCCCCCTCTCCTGCCCTCAACCTTTCCTAATGCCCCCTCACCAACCCCTATATTCTCCTAATGCCCCCTCACCAACCCCTATTTCTCTGACGTCCTAGTGGATGCTGGGACTTCCGTCAGGACCATGGGGAATAGCGGCTCCGCAGGAGACAGGGCACAAAGTAAAAGCTTCTAGACTACCTGGTGTGCACTGGCTCCTCCCCCTATGACCCTCCTCCAAGCCACAGTTAAGATTTTGTGCCCGGCCGAGAAGGGTGCAATCTAGGTGGCTCTCCTGAGCTACTTAGAGTAAAAGTTTAGATTTTTGTTATTTTCAGTGAGTCCTGCTGGCAACAGGCTCACTGCAGCGAGGGACTAAGGGGAGAAGAAGCGAACTCACGTGCTTGCAGTGTGGATTGGGCTTCTTAGGCATTAGCTCCAGACATTAGCTCCAGAGGGACGATCACAGGTTCAGCCTGGATGGGTCACCGGAGCCGCGCCGCCGGCCCCCTTACAGAGCCAGAAGAGCGAAGAGGTCCGGTGAAATCGGCGGCAGAAGACGCTCCTGTCTTCAACTAAGGTAGCGCACAGCACCGCAGCTGTGCGCCATTGCTCTCCACACATTCACACTCCGGTCACTGAGGGTGCAGGGCGCTGGGAGGGGAGCGCCCTGAGAGGCAATGTAAAAAAGTATACCTTAGGATGGCTAAATAATACATCACATATAGCTCCTAAGCTATATGGATGTATTTAACCCTTGCCAGTTTCCAGAAAAAAGCCGGAGATGAGGCCGTCGTGAAGGGGCGGAGCCTATCTCCTCAGCACACAAGGCGCCATTTTCCCTCACAGCTCCGCTGGAAGGACGGCTCCCTGACTCTCCCCTGCAGACTGCACTACAGAAACAGGGTAAAACAAGAGGGGGGGGGGGGCACTATTGGCATCTATAATATATAAAAACAGCAGCTATAAGGGAGTAACACTTATATAAGGTTATCCCTGTATATATATATATATATAGCGCTCTGGTGTGTGCTGGCAAATCTCCCTCTGTCTCCCCAAAGGGCTTGTGGGGTCCTGTCCTCTATCAGAGCATTCCCTGTGTGTGTGCTGGGTGTCGGTACGATTGTGTCGACATGTATGAGGAGGATATTGATGTGGAAGCAGAACAGTTGCCTGTGTTAGTGATGTCACCCCCTAGAGAGTCGACACCTGACTGGATGATTGTGTTTAAAGAGTTAAGTGACAATGTCAGCACTTTGCAAAAAACTGTTGACAGCATGAGACAGCCGGCAAATCAATTAGTGCCTGTCCAGTCGTCTCAGACACCGTCAGGGGTGCTAAAACGGCCGTTACCTCAGATGGTCGACACAGACCCAGACACGGATGCTGAATCTAGTGTCGACGGTGAGGAGACAAACGTAATGTCCAGTAGGGCCACACGTTACATGATCACGGCAATGAAAGAGGCATTGCACATTTCTGACACTGCAAGTACCACAAAAAAGGGTATTATGTGGGGGGAGAAAAAACTACCAGTAGTTTTTCCTGAGTCGGATGAATTAAATGAGGTGTGTGATAAAGCGTGGGTTTCCCCAGATAGAAAACTACTAATTTCTAGTAAATTATTGGCACTATACCCTTTCCCGCCAGAGGTTAGGGTACGTTGGGAAACACTCCCTAGGGTAGATAAGGCGCTCACACGCTTATCAAAACAAGTGGCGTTACCGTCTCCTGATACGGCCGCCCTCAAAGAACCAGCTGATAGAAGGCTGGAAGGTATCCTAAAAAATATATACACACATACTGGTGTTATATTGCGACCGGCAATCGCTTCAGCCTGGATGTGCAGCGCTGGAGTGGCATGGTCGGATTCCCTGACTGAAAATATTGATACCCTGGATAGGGACAGTATATTATTAACTATAGAGCATCTGAAGGATGCATTACTATATATGCGTGATGCACAGAGGGATATTTGCACCCTGGCATCAAGAGTGAGTGCTATGTCCATTTCTGCCAGAAGAGCATTATGGACGCGACAGTGGTCAGGTGATGCGGATTCCAAACGACATATGGAAGTATTGCCGTATAAAGGGGAGGAGTTGTTTGGGGGCGGTCTATCGGACCTGGTGGCCACAGCAACTGCTGGAAAGTCCACTTTTTTACCCCAGGTCACTTCTCAGCAGAAAAAGACACCGTCTTTTCAAACTCAGTCCTTTCGTTCCCATAAGAACAAGCGAGCAAAAGGACACTCCTTTCTGCCACGGGGCAGAGGAAGAGGGAAAAGACTGCACCAGGCAGCCTCCTCCCAGGAGCAGAAGCCCTCCCCTGCTTCTGCCAAGTCTTCAGCATGACGCTGGGGCTTTCCAAGCGGACTCAGGCACGGTGGGGGCCCGTCTCAAAAGTTTCAACGCGCAGTGGGCTCACTCGCGGGTGGACCCCTGGATTCTACAGGTAGTATCACAGGGGTACAGACTGGAATTCGAGACGTCTCCCCCTCGCTGGTTCCTGAAGTGTGCTTTACCAACGTCTCCCCTCGACAGGGAGGCAGTATTGGAGGCTATTCACAAGCTGTATTCCCAGCAGGTGATAATCAAGGTACCCCTCCTACAACAAGGAAAAGGGTATTATTCCACGCTGTTTGTGGTACCGAAGCCGGACGGCTCGGTGAGACCAATTCTAAATTTGAAATCCTTGAACACTTACATAAACAGGTTCAAGTTCAAGATGGAGTCACTCAGAGCAGTGATAGCGAACCTGGAAGAAGGGGACTTTATGGTGTCCCTAGACATAAAAGATGCTTATCTCCATGTCCCAATCCACCCTTCTCACCAAGGGTACCTCAGGTTTGTCGTACAAAACTGTCATTATCAGTTTCAGACGCTGCCGTTTGGATTGTCCACGGCACCCCGGGTCTTTACCAAGGTAATGGCCGAGATGATGTTTCTTCTTCGAAGAAAAGGCGTCTTAATTATCCCTTACTTGGACGATCTCCTGATAAGAGCAAGGTCCAGGGAACAGTTAGAGGTCGGAGTAGCACTATCTCAGCTAGTGCTCCGTCAGCATGGGTGGATTCTAAATATCCCGAAATCACAGCTGATTCCAACAACACGTCTACTGTTCCTGGGGATTTTTCTGGACACAGTCCAGAAAAAGGTGTTTCTCCCGGAGGAGAAGGCCGAGGAGTTATCCGATCTAGTCAGGAACCTCCTGAAACCAGGACAAGTGTCGGTGCATCAATGCACGAGGGTTCTGGGAAAAATGGTGGCTTCTTACGAAGCGATTCCATTCTGAAGATTCCATGCAAGAACGTTTCAGTGGGATCTGCTGGACAAATGGTCCGGATCGCATCTTCAGATGCATCAGCGAATAACCCTGTCTCCAAGGACAAGGGTATCTCTTCTGTGGTGGCTGCAGAGGGCTCATCTACTAGAGGGCCGCAGATTCGGCATTCAGGATTGGATCCTGGTGACCACGGATGCCAGCCTGAGGGGCTGGGGAGCAGTCACACAAGGAAGAAATTTCCAGGGAACGTGGTCAAGTCTAGAGACTTCTCTCCACATAAATATACTGGAGCTAAGGGCAATTTACAATGCCCTAAGCCAAGCAAGACCTCTGCTTCAAAGTCAGCCGGTGCTGATCCAATCAGACAACATCACGGCAGTCGCCCACGTAAACAGACAGGGCGGCACAAGAAGCCGGAGGGCAATGGCAGAAGCTGCAAGGATTCTCCGCTGGGCGGAAAATCATGTGATAGCACTGTCAGCAGTGTTCATTCCGGGAGTGGACAACTGGGAAGCAGACTTCCTCAGCAGACACGACCTCCATCCGGGGGAGTGGGGACTTCATCCAGAAGTCTTCCAGATGATTGTAAACCATTGGGAAAAACCAAAGGTGGACATGATGGCGTCCCGTCTCAACAAAAAACTGGACAGATATTGCGCCAGGTCAAGGGACCCTCAAGCAATAGCGGTGGACGCTCTGGTAACACCGTGGGTGTGCCAGTCCGGTGTATGTGTTCCCTCCTCTGCCTCTCATTCCAAAGGTACTGAGAATCATAAGAAGGAGAGGAGTAAGAACTATACTCGTGGTTCCGGATTGGCCAAGAAGAACTTGGTACCCGGAACTGCAAGAGATGCTCACGGAGGACCCGTGGCCTCTACCTCTAAGAAAGGACCTGCTCCAGCAGGGACCTTGTCTGTTCCAAGACTTACCGTGGCTGCGTTTGACGGCATGGCGGTTGAACGCCGGATACTGATGGAAAAAGGCATTCCAGAAGAAGTCCTCCCTACACTGATCAAGGCCAGGAAGGATGTCACTGCAAAACATTATCACCGCATTTGGAGAAAATATGTTGCGTGGTGTGAGACCAAGAAGGCTCCCACAGAGGAATTTCAACTGGGTCGTTTCTTACATTTCCTGCAAGCAGGACTGTCTATGGGCCTAAAGTTAGGATCCATTAAGGTTCAAATTTCGGCCTTGTCGATTTTCTTCCAGAAAGAACTGGCTTCAGTGCCTGAAGTTCAGACGTTTGTCAAGGGAGTACTGCATATCCAGCCTCCTTTTGTGCCACCTGTGGCACCTTGGGATCTCAATGTGGTTTTAGGTTTCCTTAAATCACACTGGTTTGAACCACTCACCTCTGTGGACTTGAAGTATCTCACATGGAAAGTGGTAATGCTATTAGCCTTGGCTTCGGCCAGGCGTGTCTCAGAATTGGCGGCTTTATCATATAAAAGCCCTTACCTAATTTTTCATTCAGACAGGGCAGAATTGAGGACTCGTCCTCATTTTCTGCCTAAGGTGGTTTCAGGTTTTCACCTGAACCAACCTATTGTGGTACCTGCGGCTACTAGGGACTTGGAGGACTCCAAGTTACTCGACGTAGTCAGGGCCCTGAAAATATATGTTTCCAGGACTGCTGGAGTCAGAAAATCTGACTCACTATTTATCCTGTATGCACCCAACAAGCTGGGTGCCCCTGCTTCTAAGCAGACGATTGCTCGTTGGATTTGTAATACAATTCAGCTTGCACATTCTGTGGCAGGACTGCCACAGCCAAAATCTGTAAAAGCCCATTCCACAAGGAAGGTGGGCTCATCTTGGGCGGCTGCCCGAGGGGTCTCGGCGTTACAACTTTGCCGAGCAGCTACTTGGTCAGGGGCAAATACGTTTGCAAAATTTTACAAATTTGATACCCTGGCTGAGGAGGACCTGGAGTTCTCTCATTCGGTGTTGCAGAGTCGTCCGCACCCTCCCGCCCGTTTGGGAGCTTTGGTATAATCCCCATGGTCCTGACGGAAGTTCCAGCATCCACTAGGACGTCAGAGAAAATAAGAATTTACTTACCGATAATTCTATATCTCGTAGTCCGTAGTGGATGCTGGGCGCCCATCCCAAGTGCGGATTGTCTGCAATACTTGTATATAGTTATTGTTACAAAAATCGGGTTATTGTTGGTTGTGAGCCATCTTTTGAGAGGCTCCTTCGTTGTCATACTGTTAACTGGGTTCAGATCACAAGTTGTACGGTGTGATTGTGTGGCTGGTATGAGTCTTACCCGGGATTCATGAATCCTTCCTTATTGTGTACGCTCGTCCGGGCACAGTATCCTAACTGAGGCTTGGAGGAGGGTCATAGGGGGAGGAGCCAGTGCACACCAGGTAGTCTAGAAGCTTTTACTTTGTGCCCTGTCTCCTGCGTAGCCGCTATTCCCCATGGTCCTGACGGAAGTCCCAGCATCCACTACGGTCTACGAGAAATAGAATTATCGGTAAGTAAATTCTTATTATTCTCCTAATGCCCCCTCACCTGCTGCGCCTATATTCTCCTAATGCCCCCTCACCTGCTGCCCCTATTTTCTCCTAATGCCCCCTCACCTGCTGCCCCTATATTCTCCTAATGCCCCCTCACCTGCTGCCCCCATCCTCTCCTAATACCCCCTCTCCTGCCCCCATCCTCTCCTAATACCCCCTCTCGTGCCCCCATCCTCTCCTAATACCCCCTCTCCTGCCCACAACCTCTCCTAATACCCCCTTTCCTGCCCCCAACCTCAACCTAATCCCCCCTCTCCTGCCCACAACCTCTCCTAATCCCCACTTTCCTGCCCCCAACCTCACCTAATACCCCCTTTCCTGCCCCTAACCTTTACTAATCCCCCCTCTCCTTCCCCTGACACTCTCCTAATGCCCCCTCACCTGTCCCTGACACTCTCCTAATGCCCCCTCACCTGCTGACCCTACAGTCTCCTAATGCCCCTTCACCTACCCCTGATATTCTCCTAATACCCCCTCATCTGCTGCCCTTTCCTTCTCCTAATACCCCCTCTCCTGCTAGTCCGGACATTCTCCTAATGCCCCCTCACTTGCTGCCCCTGACATTCTCCTAATACCCCCACACCTGCTCCTGTAGTCTCCTAATGGCCCCTCACCTGCTGCCCCTGCATTCTCCTAATGCCCCATCACCTGCTGCTCCTGCATTCTCCTAATGCCTCCTCACCTGCTGCTCCTGCATTCTCCTAATGCCTCCTCACCTGCTGCCCCTGACATTCTCCTAATACCCCCACACCTGCTCCTGTATTCTCCTAATGGCCCCCTCACCTGCTGCCCCTGACATTCTCCTAATACCCCCACACCTGCTCCTGTATTCTCCTAATGGCCCCCTCACCTGCTGCCCCTGACATTCTCCTAATGGCCCCTCACCTGCTGCCCCTGCATTCTCCTAATGGCCCCTCACCTGCTGCCCCTGCATTCTCCTAATGGCCCCTCACCTGCTGCCCCTGCATTCTCCTAATGGCCCCTCACCTGCTGCCCCTGACATTCTCCTAATACCCCCTCACCTGCTCCTGTATTCTCCTAATGGCCCCTCACCTGCTGCCCCTGACATTCTCCTAATGCCCCCTCACCTGCTACCCCTGATGTCCTAATACCCCCTCACCTGCTGCCCCTCTATTCTAATACCCCCACTCCTACCCCTGACATTTTCCTAATACACCCTCACCTGCTGCCCCTGAAATTCTCCTAATAACCCCTCTCCTGCCACTTACATACTCCCCCTCTCCTGCCCTCAACCTTTCCTAATGCCCCCTCACCAACCCCTATATTCTCCTAATGCCCCCTCACCAACCCCTATATTCTCCTAATGCCCCCTCACCTGCTGCCCCTATATTCTCCTAATGCCCCCTCACCTGCTGCCCCTATATTCTCCTAATGCCCCCTCACCTGCTGCCCCTATATTCTCCTAATGCCCCCTCACCTGCTGCCCCTATATTCTCCTAATGCCCCCTCACCTGCTGCCCCTATATTCTCCTAATGCCCCCTCACCTGCTGCCCCTATATTCTCCTAATGCCCCCTCACATGTTCCTGACACTCTCCTAATGCCCCCTCACCTACTGTTCCTATATTCTTCTATTGCCCCCTCTCCTGCCACTGACATTCTCCTAATAACCCCTCACCTGCTGCCCTTATATTCTCCTAATGCCCCCTTACTTGCTGCCCCTGACATTCTCCTAATAACCCCTCTCCTGCTAGCCCTGATATGCTCCTAATGCCCCCATGCTCCTAATGCCCCCTCACCTGCGTCCCCTGACATTCTCCTAATGCCCTCTCGCCTGCTGCCCCGGACATTCTCCTAATACCCCTTCACCTGCTGCCCCTGACATTCTCCTAATGCCCTCTCACCTGCTGCCCCGGGCATTCTCCTAATGCCCCCTCAGCTGCTGCCCCTGACATTCTCCTAATGCCCCCTGCTCATCACCTGCCGCCCCCTGCCTGTACCCTTCCACCCGCTGTCTGTCACCCACCTCTCATGCCATCCCCTGCAAGTCATCTGCCACTCCCTGTATGTCACCCGCCTCTCCTGCCACCCGCTGCCTGTACCCTGTCACCCACCTCTCTTGCCACCACCTGCCGCCCCCAGTCTGTATCCTACCACCCAGTCCTGTACCCAGCCGCCCCACCCTGTTTCCTGCCGCCCTCTCCCTGTACCCTATCAATCACCTGCAGCTCCCTGCCTCTCCTACCACCCCCGTCTATCACCTGCCACCACCTGCCTCTTCTAACACCCCCTGCCCATCATCTTCCACCACCTGCATCTCCTACCACCCCCCTGCCCGTCACCTGGCTCTCCTGCTTGGACCCTGCCTCACCTGCAGCCCCCTACCCATCTCTTGCCACTCCCTGGCTGTACCCTGACACATCTCCCTCTCCGGCCACCTCCTTTTCATCACCTACCGACCCCCACCTGGCCATTACCTGCGCCCCCCCCCCCTCAGCCGTCACCTGCCGTCCCCCCCCTGCCTTTTCTACAAACCCCTGCCCGTCATCTGCCTCTCCTGCTTCTCCTACCACCGCCTGTCCATAACCTGACATCCGCTTACTCTCCTACGACCCGCTGCATGGTTCCCGACTGGGGAGGGGTGTGTGACCGGTTGCTGCATGGCGGAGGGGTGTGTGACCGGTGGCTGCATGGGGGAGGGGTGCGTGTCAGGTGGCTACATGGGTGCGGGGTAGGTGACCAGTAGGCACATCAGTGAGGGTAGGATGCGCACACATCAGTTAGGTTGTGGTGGGATAAGTGTGCACAGCAGAAGTGAGGGTAGAACGCTCCGCACACATGGGGTTGGGTGTTCCTATGTATCAGTGACGTGCGGGGAGACGGAGCTGTTCCTGTCATACTAACGTATACACCACAGTTTTCACTATATACAGTATATGTAAAATACAAAGAACATATAAATATCATCTTTGAATTATTCTAATAATTTCTGTAGTCAGAAGTAAAAATTATATGGTAGGTGAGGCAGTGCCCCCCCCCCCCCCCTCCACCAACCTTACCCGCACTCACCAAATTTATACTACTCCTTCTGTGTATAATGCCCAGATGTGTATACCGCTGCACCTGTGTATAATGTCCACATGTATATACCGCTGAACATGTGTATAATGCCCACATGTGTATACCGCTGCCCCTGTGTGTAATGCCCACGTGTGTATACCGCTGCCCCTGTGTGTAATGCCCACATGTGTATACCGCTGCACCTATGTATAATCCTTGGGCTCATATATTGTGTGTAAATCTGGCTCTGGTACTAGCCAGTGCCTCTTGAGAAATGTACTTCACTGCACGTCCCTGGTGTGTATGTCTAGTAAGTACACGGAGTAGAAAGGAGGTAACCATAATGCAGAGGTAAGTGTGCCCATTACAGGACAGGTGCACTGTATGTTTGGGTTGGGATGAGCGTGTCTATTGGCACGATAGTAATAATACAGGGACATGACTGGGGAGGTGAGGGGATCTGGAAGCGTCACAGTGACATCACATATCTATAGTAATAATACAGGGACTTAACTGGGGAGGTGAGGAGGTCTGGGAGCGTCACAGTGACATCACTTATATCCATTGTAATCATACAGGGACATGACTGGGGAGGTTAGGGGATCTGGGAGTATTTACAGTGATATCTCCCCCATTTCTCTAACGTCCTAGTGGATGCTGGGGACTCCGTAAGGACCATGGGGAATAGACGGGCTCCGCAGGAGACAATGGCACTTTAAGAAAGCTTTGGATTCTGGGTGTGCACTGGCTCCTCCCTCTATGTCCCTCCTCCAGACCTCAGTTAGAATCTGTGCCCGGACAGAGCAGGGTGCATTTTAGTGAGCTCTCCTGAGCTTGCTAATAAGAAAGTATTTTGTTAGGTTTTTTTATTTTCAGAGAGCTTCTGCTGGCAACAGACTCTGTTACGTGGGACTGAGGGGAGAGAAGCAGCCCTACTAACTGCGGTTAGGTTGCGCTTCTTAGGCTACTGGACACCATTAGCTCCAGAGAGATCGAACACAGGAACTCACCCTTGGTCGTCCATTCCCGAGCCAGAAGACTGAAGCCGGCGAGTGAAGCAAGAAGACATCAAAATCGGCGGCAGAAGACTCCTGTCTTCAGATGAGGTAGCGCACAGCACTGCAACTGTGCGCCATTGCTCCCACATAAACCCACACACTCCGGTCACTGTCGGGCGCAGGGGGGGGGGCGCCCTGGGTAGCAATTAAGTACCTCCTGGCAAAGTGGGCATATATACAGTTGGGCACTGTATATATGCATGAGCCCCCGCCATTATTTACACAAAATCGCGGGACAGAAGCCCGCCGCTGAGGGGGCGGGGCTTCTTCCTCAGCACTCGCCAGCGCCATGTTTTTTCTCCACAGCACCGCTGAGAGGAAGCTCCCCAGTCTCTCCCCTGCAGTTACACGGTAGAAGAGGGTAAAAAGAGAGGGGGGGGGGGGCACATAATTAGGCGCAAAAATCAGTATAAACAGCAGCTACTGGGTTAACATTAAGTTACTGTGTTATTCCTGGGTTAATAGCGCTGGGGTGTGTGCTGGCATACTCTCTCTCTGTCTCTCCAAAGGGCCTTATGGGGGAATTGTCTTCAGATGAGCATTCCCTGAGTGTGTGTTGTGTCTGTACATGTGTGTAGACATGTCTGAGGTAAGAGGCTCCCATAAGGAGGAGATGGAGCAAATATGTGTGTGAGGGTGTCTCCGTCGACAACGCCGACACCTGTTTGGATATGTGTAATTAAGTGCTAAGGTGAATTTATTGCACAAAAGATTAGAGAACAGACAGGAAATTACCCATGTCTGTCCCTATGTCGCAGAGACCTTCAGAGTCTCTCAATGATCACTATCCAAAATAATAGACACTGATATCGACACGGAGCCTGACTCCAGTGTCGACTACGATAATGCAAAGTTACAGCCAGAATGGCAGAAAAGTATTCAATATATGTTTATTGTAATCAAAGATGATTTGCATATCACTGATGACTCATCTGTCCCTGACACAAGGGTACACATGTTTAAGGGGAAGAAAGCTGAGGTCAATTTCCCTCCTCTCATGAGGAAAAAGAGCGGGAATCTCCAGACAAGAGACTGCAGCTTCCCACAAAGAATTCTCGGGCAATATCCTTTCCCCACCAGGGCCAGGATACGATGGGAATCTTCCCCTAGGGTGTCACAAAAGGCAGCCCTGATGTTACAGCTATTCTCAGGGATCCTGCAGATAGCGTGCACATTCTGGTACACTACTCAGACCGGCGATTGTGTCGGCATGGGTTTATAGCGCTGTGGAAGCGTGGACAGGTACCTTATCAGCAGAGATTGAGACCCTAGTATGTATATAGATATATATATATTAAAGATGCTGTCTTAAGAGATATGTATAAAACATGCCCATAGAGACATGAGTATAATGGGTCCTAGAGTCAAAGCTATGTCGATTTCTGCTTGACGTGTCCTGCACAATATGCAATGGACAGATGATGCCGACTTAAGAGGCATATGGAAGGCTGAGGATTGTGTGGAGAAGGGTTCTCGGACCTGGTCTCCACAGCTATAGCTGATAAATCTGATGTTTTGCCTTATATCCCTGCACAGCCTAGAAAAGCAAGTCATTATCAAATGCAGCCTTTCGAATAGAGACAAGAAAGTCCGATGTGCGTCCTTTCTTGCCAGAGCCGGGGGCAGAGGAAAGAAGCTGCACAACACAGCTAGCTCCCAGGAACAGAAGTCCTCCCCGGCCTCTACAAAAATCCACCGCATGTCGCTGGGGCTCCACAGGCGTAGCTAGGCCCGATGGGGGCACGCCTTCGGAAGTTCAGCCACAAGTGGGTTCACTCCCTGTTAGATCCCTGGGCAATAGATATTGTGTCTCAGGGATACAAGCTGGACTTTGAGAGGATGCCACCTCACCGACGGCCCTGCCGGCTTCCCCCCACGAGAGGGAAACAGTGTTAACTGCAATTCACAAATAGTATCTTCAGCAGGTGGTGGTCAAGGTTCCCCTCCTTCAACAAGGAGGGGGTTATTATTTGACCATGTTGTAGTCCCGAAACCAGACTGTTCGGTCAGACCCATATTGAATTTAAAATCCCTGAACATATACCTGAAAAGGTGCAAGTTCAAGATGGAATCGCTAAGAGCGGTCGTTGTAAGCCTGAAAGGTGACTCGGGACATAAAGAATGCATACCTTCAGGTCCCTATTTATCTACCTAGTCAGGCGTACCTCCTCAGAATTGCGGTACGGGATTGTCATTACCAATTTCAGACGTTGCCGTTTGGTCGCTCCACGGCCTGGAGAATATTTACCAAGGTAATGGCGGAAATGATGGTGCTTCTGCGGAAGCAAGGTGTCACTATTATCACGTACTTGGACGATCTCCTCATAAAAGCGAGATCAAGAGAGCAGTTGCTGAACAGCGTATCACTTTCTCTGGAAGTATAACGGCAACACGGCTGGAGTCTATATATTCCAAAGTCACAGTTGGTTTCTACAGCTCATCTGCCTCTCCTAGGCATGATCCTAGACACAGACCAGAAAAGGGTTTATCTTCCGATAGAGGGAGCTCAGGAGCTCGTGACACTGGTCAGGAATCTATTAAAACTGAAACAGGTGTTAGTGCATCAATGCACTCGAGTCCTGGGAAGGATGGTGGCATCATAAGAGGCCATTCCCTTCGGCAGGTTCCATGCGAGGACCTTCCAATGGGACTTACTGGACAAGTGGTCCGGATCACATCTTCAGATGCATCGGTTAATCACCCTATCCCCCAGGGCCAGGGTCTCTCTCCTGTGGTGGCTGTAGAGTGCAGATTCGGCATTAAGGACTGGGTCCTGGTGACCACGGATGCAAACCTCCGAGGGGGGGGGGGGGGGGGGCAGTCACACAGGTAAGATATTTCCAAGGGCTGTGGTCAAGTCAGGAGACTTGCCTTCACATCAATATCCTGGATCTAAGGGCCATATACAACGCCCTACGTCAAGCGGAGTCCCTGCTTCGCGACCAACCGGTTATGATTCAGTCAGACAATATCACCGCAGTGGCTCATGTAAACCGCCAAGGCGGCACAAGGAGCAGGGTGGCGATGGTAGAAGCCACCAGAATTCTTCGCTGGGCGGAGAATCACGTACGCGCACTGTCAGCAGTGTTTATTCCGGGAGTGGACAACTGGGAAGCAGACTTCCTCAGCAGGCACGACCTCCACGCGGGAGAGTGGGGACTTCATCAAGAAGTCTTCACGTTGATTGCAAGTCGGTGGGAACTGCCACAGGTGGACATGATGGCATCCCGCCTCAACAAAAAGCTGCAGAGATATTGCGCCAGGTCAAGAGACCCTCAGTCGATAGCTGTGGTCGCACTGGTGACACTGTGGGTGTTCCCGTCGGTCTATGTATTTTTTCCTCTTCCTCTCATACCCAAGGTGCTGAGAATTATAAGGAAAAGTGGAGTGAGAACAATACTCTTTGTTCCGGATGGGCCAAGAAGGACTTGGTATCCAGATCTGCAAGAGATGCTCACAGAGGACCCATGGCCTCTGCCTCTAAGACAGGACTTGTTGCAACAGGGGCCCTGTCTGTTCCAAGACTTACCGCGGCTGCGTTTGACGGCATGGCGGTTGAACGCCGGCTCCTAACAGAAAAAGGCATTCCGGATGAAGTCATTCCTACACTGATCAAGGCTAGGAAGGACGTGACAGCGAAACATTATCACCGTATATGGTGAAAATATGTTGCTTGGTGTGAGGCTAGGAAGGCCCCCACGGAGGAATTCCAGCTGGGCCGTTTCCTTCACTTCCTGCAGTCAGGAGTGTCTTGGGCCTGAAATTGGGTTCCATTAAGATCCGGTTTTCGGCCCTGTCTATTTTCTTTAAAAAAAGAACTGGCTTCTCTGCCTGAAGTTCAGACATTTGTAAACGGAGTGATGCATATTCAGCCACCTTTTGTGGCACCTTGGGATCTTAACGTGGTGTTGAGTTTCCTAAAGTCACATTGGTTTGAACCACTTAAAACCGTGGAGTTAAAATATCTCACGTGGAAGGTGGTCTTGCTATTAGCCTTGGCTTCGGCTAGGCGTGTGTCAGAATTAGCGGCTTTGTCACATAAAAGCCCCTATCTGGGTTTCCATATGGACAGAGCGGAATTGCGGACACGTTCACAATTCCTGCCAAAAGTGGTGTCCTCTTTTCATATAAACCAACCTATTGTGGTGCCTGTGGCCACTCGTGACTTGGAGGATTCCGAGTTACTAGACGTAGTCCGGGCTTTGAAGGTTTATGTAGCCAGAACGGCTAGAGTCAGGAAAACAGAATCTTTGTTTATCCTGTATGCTTCCAACAAGTTTGGTGCTCCTGCTTCAAAGCAAACTATTGCTCGCTGGATCTGTAACACGATTCAGCAGGCTCATTCTGCGGCTGGATTGCCGCTGCCAAAATCAGTAAAGGCCCATTCCACAAGGAAAGTGGGCTCTTCTTGGGCGGCTGCCCGAGGGGTCTCGGCATTACAGCTTTGCCGAGCAGCTACTTGGTCAGGTTCAAACACTTTTGCAAAGTTCTACAGGTTTGATACCCTGGCTGAGGAGGACCTGGAGTTCTCTCATTCGGTGCTGCAGAGTCATCCGCACTCTCCTGCCTGTTTGGGAGCTTTGGTATAATCCCCATGGTCCTTACGGAGTCCCCAGCATCCACTAGGACGTTAGAGAAAATAAGATTTTACTTACCGGTAAATCTATTTCTTGTAGTCAGTAGTGGATGCTGGGCGCCCGTCCCAAGTGCGGACTTCTTCTGCAATGCTTGTGTATTGTTATTGCTTACATAAGGGTTATGTTATAGTTGCATCAGGGTTGATCTGATGCTCTATTGTTGTTCATACTGTTAACTGGGTAAGTTTATCACAAGTGATACGGTATCATTGGTGTGGCTGGATTAGTCTTGCCCTGGATTCCAAAATCCTTTCCTTGTACTTTCCTTTCAGCTCTTCCGGGCACAGTTTCTCTAACTGAGGTCTGGAGGAGGGACATAGAGGGAGGAGCCAGTGCACACTCAGAATCCAAAGCTTTCTTAAAGTGCCCATGTCTCCTGCGGAGCCCGTCTATTCCCCATGGTCCTCACGGAGTCCCCAGCATCCACTACGGACTACGAGAAATAGATTTACCGGTAAGTAAAATCTTATTTTCGCAAGGTTATACAGTAGTGAAGAAGATATCCGGTGAGTGTGAGACACCGAGCAGCCATCCCCGTGTGTCAGGAAGAAGAAGGACCCAGAGCCTCATCTCGGTGCCTCCACCTCACTCACTGACACATGAAAGACACATTGACCAGAAGATCCTGGAACTCACCAACAAGATCATTCAGCTGCTGACTGGAGAGGTGACTGCTGGGAATGGGGAATTATACAGTAACACCAGGGGACGTGTCTGGGTGATGACTGGAGAGGTGACTGCTGGGAATGGGACATTATACAGTAACACCAGGGGACGTGTCTGGGTGATGACTGGAGAGGTGACTGCTGGTAATGGGACATTATACAGTAACACCAGGGGATGTGTCTGGGTGATGACTGGAGAGGTGACTGCTGGTAATGGGACATTATACAGTAACACCAGGGGATGTGTCTGGGTGATGACTGTATCACTGTGTGTCAGGTACCTATAAGGTGTCAGGATGTCACTGTCTATGTCTCCATGCAGGAGGGGGAGTATATAGAGGAACACAGGGGTCTGTACAAGGACGTGATGATGGAGAATCACTGGACCCTCACATCACTGGGTAAGAGTAGACTGTCATGTATTGTACAGGGGAGAGCAGGTATGGGGGCCCCCTATATACACACATCATCTGATAATCACATATATACACTGTACTCAGTCACTGTGTGTCTCCTACAGATGGGTCCAGTAACAGAGATACCCCAGAGAGATGTCCCCGTCCTCTGTATTCCCAGGACTGTACAGAGGAGAATCACAGGATCCCACAGGAGGATCAGGTAGGTGGGATTTAGGGTCTCCCCAATATACCAAAGTGACTGTCACTATATGATCTGTGGAGGAGCTGTGTGTGTCTTATATACTGATATTATACTGTTTCACCTCAGTCTAATCTGACTGTATGCAAATGTCATTAGAGTGTTTGTTTGTTTTTTAGACACGTCTGTCTGATATTAAAATAGAAGGTACAGAGGTAGAAGAAGAGACGTATGTGACTGATATAAAGGCAGAAGATACAGACGGAGAAGAAGAGACGTATGTGACTGATATAAAGGCAGAAGATATAGAGGGAGAAGAAGAGACGTATGTGACTGATATAAAGGCAGAAGATATAGAGGGAGAAGAAGAGACGTATGTGACTGATATAAAGGCAGAAGATACAGAGGGAGAAGAAGAGACGTATGTGACGGATATAAAGGCAGAAGATACAGAGGTAGAAGAAGAGACATACGTGACGGATATAAAGGCAGAAGATATAGAGGGAGAAGAAGAGATGTATGTGAGGGGTGATCAGCAGTGTAAGGAGGAGGAGATCCCTACAGATATCAGCACAGGTGAGTAATAAACACTTATTACAGAAGTCACATATTCTCATTGCTCAGTCACTACAGCAATCTCTTATCCTACACCCTCCTCTGTCATCAGCCCTGTTCTCAGTTGGATGTTTCTAACACAAGGCTATCCATGACAAATACCACATGTAGAGAGTTTTCTCATACGTCCTAGAGGATGCTGGGGACGCTTTGAGAACCATGGGGTAAAGACGGGATCCGCAGGAGACATGGGCACTTTAAGACTTTAAAAGGGGTGTGAACTAGCTCCTCCCTCTATGCCCCTCCTCCAGACTCCAGTTAGATTCTGTGCCCAGCGAGACTGGATACACTTAGGAGCTCTCCACAGTTTCTCAGAAAAAAGACTTTATTTAGGTTTATAATTTTCAGGGAGACCTGCTGTCTACAGGCTCTCTGCATCGTGGGAGTGAGGGGGGAGAAGCAGGACCTACTTCTGTGCGTTTAAGGGCTCTGCTTCTTAGGCTACTGGACACCATTAGCTCCAGAGGTTCAGATCACTTGGTGCGCCTAGCTGCTTGTTCCCGGAGCCGCGCCGTCACCCCCCCCCCCACAGAGCCAGAAGACAGAAGCCGGATGAGTAAAGGAAGATCAGAAGACTTTAGTGATGGCAGAAGACGGCAGTTGGATCCGACGACACGCCTGTCGTTCCTGGGTATGATTCTGAATCCAGAATTACGGAGAGTTTTTCTTCCAGTGGAAAAGGCTCTGGAAATACAGAACATGGTAAAACAGATTCTGAAACCGGCAAAAGTGTCAGTTCTTCAATGCACTCGATTGCTGGGGAAGATGGTGGTGGCCTACGAAGCCATTCTGTATGGCAGGTTCCATGCCAGGGGTGCTTCAGTGGGACCTGCTGGACAAGTGGTCCGGGTCTCACCTGGACATGCACCGGAAAATACTCCTATCTTCCAGGACCAGGATCTTCTTTCTGTGGTGGCTGCACAGTTCTCACCTTCTGGAGGGACGCAGGTTCGGGATTCAGGATTGGATCCTGGTGACCACAGATGCAAGTCTCCGAGGCTGGGGAGCAGTCACACAGGGGTGAAACTTTCAGGGAAAATGGTCAAGCCAGGAAGCTTGTCTGCACATAAACATTCTGGAATTAAGGGCCATTTACAACTGTATTCTGCAAGCGGAATATCTTCGCGGTCTGCCCGTCTTGATTCAATCAGACAACATAACAGCAGTGGCGTACGTAAACCGCCAGAGCGGAACAAATTTCAGCCTTATCAATTTTCTTTCAGAAAGAATTGCCCTACCTTCCGGAAGTTCAGACCTTCGTCGGGTGTGCTGCACATCCAACCTCCATTTGTGCCCCCAGTGAAACCATGGGATCTTAATGTGGTGTTGAAGTTCCTGCAATCTCCTTGGTTTGAACCTTTACGTAAGGTTGAGTTAAAATTCCTTACTTGGAAAGTAGTCATGTTGTTGGCCTTGGCGTCATAAAGGTGAGTTTCTGAATTGGCGGCTTTGTCTCACAAAAGACCCTATTTAATCTTCCATGCTGATAGAGCGGAGTTGAGAACTCATCAGCAATTTCTACCAAAAGTGGTTTCCTCATTTCACGTAAACCAGCCTATTGTGGTGCCAGTGGCTACTGATGCCTTGGCAGAATCGAAGTCTCAATGTGGTCAGAGCTTTGAAGATCTATGTCGCCAGAACGGTGCAGATTAGGAAAACAGAGGCTCTGTTTGTCCTGTGTGCTCACAACAAGATTGGGGCTCCTGCTTCCAAGCAGAGTATTGCACGCTGGATCTGTAATACGATTCAGCAGGCTCATTCTACGGCAGGGTTGCCGTTACCGAAATCGGTGAAAGCTCATTCTACCAGAAAGGTGGACTCATTCTGGGCGGCTGCCCGAGGGGTTTCGGCATTACAACTTTGGCGAGCTGCTACTTGGTCGGGTTCAAACACCTTTGTGAAGTTTTACAAGTTTGATACCCTGGCCGAGGAGGACCTCTTGTTTGATCAGTCGGTGCTGCAGAGTCATCTGCACTCTCCCGCCCTTTCTAGAGCATTGGTATAAACCCCATGGTTTTGAAGCATCCCCAGATTCTTTTAGGACTTATGAGAAAATAGGATTTCTCTGACGTCCTAAGTGGATGCTGGGACTCCGTAAGGACCATGGGGAATAGCGGCTCCGTAGGAGACTGGGCACAAACTAAAGAAAGCTTTAGGACTAACTGGTGTGCACTGGCTCCTCCCACTATGACCCTCCTCCAGACCTCAGTTAGATTTTTGTGCCCGGTTGAGCTGGATGCACACTAGGTGGCTCTCCTGAGCCTGCTAGAAAGAAAGTTAGAATTAGGCTTTTTATTTTCAGTGAGATCTGCTGGCAACAGACTCACTGCTACGAGGGACTAAGGGGAGAAGAAGCGAACCTACCTGCTTGCAGCTAGCTTGGGCTTCTTAGGCTACTGGACACCATTCGCTCCAGAGGGATTGAACACAGGGCCCGACCTCGATCGTCCGGTCCCGGAGCCGCGCCGCCTTCCCCCTTACAGAGCCAGAAGCAAGAAGTGGTCCAGAAAATCGTCGGCAGAAGACTGTCTTCAACAAGGTAGCGCACAGCACTGCAGCTGTGCGCCATTGCTCCTCATGCACACCTCACACTCCGGTCACTGATGGGTGCAGGGCGCTGGGGGGAACGCCCTGAGCAGCAATAAGACACCTTGGCTGGCAAATATACACCATATATAGTCCAAAAGGCTATATAGGTGTAAATTAACCCCTGCCAGATTTCCAGAAAAAGCGGGAGAAAGTCCTCCGAAAAAGGGGCGGGGCTATCTCCCTCAGCACACTGGCGCCATTTTTCCCTCACAGCTCCGCTGGAAGGATCGCTACCTGGCTCTCTCCCCTGCATTCCTGCATACAAAAGGGTAAAAAAGAGAGGGGGGGGCACTAAATTTAGGCGCAGTATATATTATATAAGCAGCTATAAGGGAAAAACACTCATTTATAGTGGGATCCCTGTGTTATATAGCGCTCTGGTGTGTGCTGGCATACTCTCTCTCTGTCTCCCCAAAGGGCTTTGTTGGGTCCTGTCCTCTGTCAGAGCATTCCCTGTGTGTGTGCGGTGTGTCGGTACGGCTGTGTCGACATGTATGATGAGGAGGCTTACGTGGAGGCGGAGCAGATGCCTGTAAATGTGATGTCACCCCCTGCAGGGTCGACACCTGAGTGGATGAACTTATGGAAGGAATTACGTGAAAGTGTCAACTCCTTACATAAAAGGTTTGACGACATGGGACAGCCGGCTTCTCAGCCTGTGCCTGCCCAGCCGTCTCAAAAGCCATCAGGGGCTCTAAAACGCCCGCTACCTCAAATGGCAGACACAGATGTCGATACGGATACTGACTCCAGTGTCGACGACGATGAGACAAATGTAACTTCCAATAGGGCCACACGTTACATGATTGAGGCAATGAAAAATGTGTTGCACATTACTGATATTACCCCTGGTACCACAAAAAAGGGTATTATGTTTGGGGAGAAGAAACTACCAGTAGTTTTTCCCTCATCTGAGGAATTAAATTAAGTGTGTGAAGAAGCGTGGGCTTCGCCTTATAAAAAATTGGTAATTTCTAAAAGGTTACTAATGACGTACCCTTTCCCGCCAGAGCATAGGTCACGTTGGAAAACACCCCCTAGGGTGGATAAAGCGCTCACACGCTTGTCAAAAAAGGTGGCACTACCGTCTCCGGATACGGCCGCCCTAAAGGAGCCTGCTGATAGGAAGCAGGAGGCGATCCTGAAGTCTGTATATACACACTCCGGTATTATACTGAGACCAGCTATTGCTTCAGCATGGATGTGCAGTGCTGCAGCTGCGTGGTCAGATTCCCTGTCGGAAAATATTGATACCTTAGACAGGGACACTATATTGCTAACCATAGAGCATATAAAAGACGCAGTCTTATACATGAGAGATGCACAGGGGGATATTTGCCGGCTGGCATCTAAAATAAGTGCAATGTCCATTTCTGCCAGGATGGGTTTATGGACCCGGCAGTGGACAGGTGATGCAGATTCAAAAAGGCACATGGAAGTTTTGCCTTACAAGGGTGAGGAGTTGTTCGGGGATGGTCTCTCTGACCTAGTTTCCACAGCGACAGCTGGGAAATCAGCATTTTTACCCCAGGTTCCCTCACAGCCAAAGAAAGCACCGTATTATCAGGTACAGTCCTTTCGGCCCCATAAGGGCAAGCGGGTTAAGGGTGCGTCCTTTCTGCCCAAAGGCAGAGGTAGGGGGAAAAAGCTGCAACATACAGTTCCCAAGAGCAAAAGTCCACCCCCGCTTCCGCCATGTCCGCCGCATGACGCTAGGGCTCCACAGGCGGAGCCAGATGCGGTGGGGGCCCATCTCAGAAACTTCAGCGATCAGTGGGCTCGCTCACAGGTGGATCCCTGGATCTTTCAAGTAGTATCTCTGGGGTACAAGCTGGAATTCGAGACGTCTCCCCCCCGACGTTTCTTAAAATCTGCCTTACCAACGACTCCCTCAGACAGGGAGGCTGTGTTAGAGGCAATACACAAGCTGTATTCCCAGCAGGTGATTGTCAAGGTGCCCCTCCTTCAACAAGGATGGGGTTACTATTCCACAATGTTTGTGGTACCGAAACCGGACGGTTCGGTGAGACCCATTTTAAATTTGAAATCCTTGAACACATATATAAAAAAATTCAAGTTCAAGATGGAATTGCTCAGGGCGGTTATTGCAAGCCTGGAAGAGGGGGATTGCATGGTATCACTGGACATCAAGGATGCTTACCTGCATGTCCCCATTTACCATCCTCACCAGGAGTACCTCAGATTTGTGGTACAGGATTGTCATTACCAATTCCAGACGTTGCCGTTCGGTCGGTCCACGGCACCGAGGGTATTTACCAAGGTAATGGCCAAAATGATGACACTCCTTCGAAAAAAGGGAGTTTTAATTATCCCGTACTTGGACGATCTCCTGATAAGGGCGAGGTCCAGGGAGCAGTTGTTGATCGGGGTGGCACTATCTCAGGAAGTGCTACAACAGCACGGTTGGATTCTCAATATTCCAAAGTCACAGCTGGTACCTACGACACGTCTACTGTTCCTGGGGATGGTTCTGGACACGGACCAGAAAAAAGTGTTTCTCCCGGAGGAGAAAGCCAAGAAGCTGTCATCTCTAGTCAGAGGCCTCCTGAAACCAAGACAGGTGTCGGTGCATCACTGCACGCGAGTCCTGGGAAAGATGGTAGCTTCCTACGAAGCAATTCCATTCGGCAGGTTCCATGCAAGAAGTTTTCAGTGGGACCTGTTGGACAAGTGGTCCGGATCGCATCTTCAGATGCATCAGTTGATAACCCTGTCTCCAAGGACCAGGGTATCTCTGCTGTGGTGGCTGCAGAGTGCTCATCTTCTAGGGGGGCGCAGATTCGGCATACAGGACTGGAGTGACCACGGATGCCAGCCTTCGAGGCTGGGGGGCAGTCACACAGGGAAGAAACTTCCAAGGGCTGTGGTCAAGTCAGGAGACTTCCCTACACATAAATATCCTGGAACTAAGGGCCATCTACAATGCCCTAAGTCAAGCAAGACCCCTGCTTCAGGACCAGCCGGTACTGATTCAGTCAGACAACATCACGGCGGTCGCCCATGTAAACCGACAGGGCGGCACGAGAAGCAGGATGGCGATGGCAGAAGCCACAAGGATTCTCCGTTGGGCGGAAAGTCACGTGTTAGCACTGTCAGCAGTGTTCATTCCGGGAGTGGACAACTGGGAAGCAGACTTCCTCAGCAGGCACGACCTTCACCCGGGAGAGTGGGGACTTCATCCAGAAGTCTTCCAAATGATTGTAAATCGTTGGTAAAGGCCACAAGTGGACATGATGGCGTCCCACCTCAACAAAAAGCTAAAAAGATATTGCGCCAGGTCAAGGGACCCTCAGGCGATAGCTCTGGACGCTCTAGTGACACCGTGGGTGTACCAGTCGGTTTATGTGTTCCCTCCTCTTCCTCTCATACCAAAGGTACTGAGAATAATATGAAGGAGAGGAGTAAGAACTATACTCGTGGTTCCGGATTGGCCAAGAAGAGCTTGGTACCCAGAACTGCAAGAGATGATATCAGAGGACCCTTGGCCTCTGCCGCTCAGACAGGACCATCTGCAGCAGGGGCCCTGTCTGTTCCGAGACTTACCGCGGCTGCGTTTGACGGCATGGCGTTTGAACACCGGATCCTAAAGGAAAAAGGGCTTTCCGGAGGAAGGCATTCCGGAGGAAGTCATTCCTACGCTGATTAAAGCTAGGAAGGATGTTACAGTAAAACATTATCACCGCATATGGCGAAAATATGTGGCTTGGTGTGAGGCCAGGAAGGCCCCAACGGAGGAATTTCACCTGGGTCGATTGCTGCACTTCTTACAGTCAGGGGTGACTATGGGCCTAAAATTGGGTTCCATTAAGGTCCAAATTTCGGCTCTGTCGATTTTCTTCCAGAAAGAACTGGCTTCACTGCCTGAGGTTCAGACTTTTGTTAAGGGAGTGCTGGATATTCAGCCCCCTTTTGTGCCCCCTGTGGCACCTTGGGATCTCAACGTGGTGTTGAGTTTTCTGAAGTCACATTGGTTCGAGCCACTTAAGACCGTGGATTTGAAATATCTCACGTGGAAAGTGGTCATGCTGTTGGCCTTGCCTCGGCCAGGCGTGTGTCAGAATTGGCGGCTTTGTCGTGTAAAAGCCCTTATCTGATTTTCCATATGGATAGGGAAGAATTGAGGACTCGTCCCCAGTTTCTCCCTAAGGTGGTATCTGCGTTTCACATGAACCAACCTATTGTGGTGCCTGCGGCTACTAGGGACTTGGAGGACTCCAAGTTACTGAACGTAGTCAGGGTCTTGAAAATATATGTTTCCAGGACGGCTGGAGTCAGGAAAACTGACTCGCTATTTATCCTGTATGCACCCAACAAGCTGGGTGCTCCTGCTTCGAAGCAGACTATTGCTCGCTGGATATGTAACATAATTCAGCTTGCGCATTCTGCGGCTGGACTGCCGCATCCTAAATCTGTGAAAGCCCATTCCACGAGGAAGGTGGGCTCTTCTTGGGCGGCTGCCCGAGGGGTCTCGGCTTTGCAACTTTGCCGAGCAGCTACTTGGTTGGGGTCAAATACGTTTGCAAGATTCTATAAATTTGACACCCTGGCTGAGGAGGACCTAGAGTTCGCTCATTCGGTGCTGCAGAGTCATCCGCACTCTCCCGCCCGTTTGGGAGCTTTGGTATAATCCCCATGGTCCTTACGGAGTTCCAGCATCCACTTAGGACGTCAGAGAAAATAAGATTTTACTCACCGGTAAATCTATTTCTCGTAGTCCGTAGTGGATGCTGGGCGCCCATCCCAAGTGCGGATTGTCTGCAATACTTGTATATAGTTATTGTTAAACTAACGGGTTATTGTTGAGAAGCCATCTGTTGAGAGGCTTCGTTGTTTTCATACTGTTAACTGGGTATAGTATCACGAGTTGTACGGTGTGATTGGTGTGGCTGGTATGAGTCTTACCCGGGATTCAAAATCCTTCCTAAATTGTGTCCGCTCTTCCGGGCACAGTATCCTAACTGGGGTCTGGAGGAGGGTCATAGTGGGAGGAGCCAGTGCACACCAGTTAGTCCTAAAGCTTTCTTTAGTTTGTGCCCAGTCTCCTGCGGAGCCGCTAATCCCCATGGTCCTTACGGAGTCCCAGCATCCACTACTGACTACGAGAAATAGATTTACCGGTGAGTAAAATCTTATTTTTAATACCTACCGGTTACAGACCCAGTCTCTACAGCTACTGCAGGAAAATCGTCATTTTTACCTTATGTTCCCCCAAAACATAAGAAAACGCATCATCAAATGCAGTCCTTTCGGCCCAATAGATACCGAAGAGGAAGATGCTCTGCCTTCCGTGCTGCTAGTGGCAGGGAAAGAGGTAAAAGAAACCCAGGCTTCTCTGCCTCCCAAGAACAGAAGTCCTCCCCGGCTTCTGCCAAGTCCACCGCATGACGCTGGGGTTTCCCTGCGGGAGTCCTCGCCGGTTGGGGCACGTCTCAAGCCCTTCAGCCAGGTCTGGGTTTGCTCGGGCCTGGAACCTTGGATTTTAAAAATTGTGTCAGAAGGGTACAAACTAGAATTTTAAGACGTTCCCCCTCGCCGATTTTTAAAATCAGCCTTGCCAGCTTCTCTGACCGGCAGAGAGGTAGTGTGCGACGCAATACAAAAATTGTGTCAGAACCAGGTCATTATCACGGTTCCCCTGCGCAACAGGGACAAGGCTTTTATTCCAGCTTATTCGTGGTTCCGAAGCCGGACGGCTCGGTCAGACCGATCCTCAACCTTAAAGACCTAAATTTCTTTCTGCAGAAATTCAAATTCAAGATGGAGTCTCTTAGAGCAGTGATCTCCAGTCTGGAGGAAGGGGACTTTATGGTCTCCTTAGACATAAAGGATGCCTACCTACAAAATTTACTGCGGCTACGTTTGACGGCATGGCGGTTGAACGCCAGATTCTAGCCCAGAAGGGAATTCCCAGTGAAGTCATTCCCACTCTTATTCAGGCTAAACACTATCACCACATTTGGAGGAAATATATTTCCTGGTGCGAGTCCAAGAAGGCTCCTGCGGATATTTTTTAACTTGGACGTTTTCTCCACTTTTTACAAGCTGGAGTGGATGCGGGCCTTAAATTAGGATCCATTTAAGTACAGATTTCTGCATTGTCAGTTTTCTTTCAGAAACAATTGGCCTCACTTCCTGAGGTGCAAACGTTTGCAAAAGGGGTGTTACACATCCAACCTCCTTTTGTGCCTTCTGTGGCACCTTGGGACCTTAACGTGATGTTATAGTTCCTTCAATCTCACTGGTTTGAACCTTTTTCAAAAGGTGGATTTGAAATTCCTCACTTGGAAAGTGGTCATTTTATTGGCTTTGGCATCTGCACGGCGGGTGTCCGAATTGGCGGCCTAGTCTCACAAGAGCCCTTATTTGATCTTCCATGAAGATAGAGCAGAGTTGAGAACTCGTCAACAGTTTCTGCCGAAGGTGGTTTCTTCTTTTCATATAAACCAACCTAATGTCCGTCTCCCTCGGCACAGTTCCTATAACTGAGGTCTGGAGGAGGGGCATAGAGGGAGGAGCCAGTTCACGCCCTTATTAAAGTCTTAAAGTGCCCATTTCTCCTGCGGATCCTGTCTATACCCCATGGTTCTATTGATGACCCCAGCATCCTCTACGGACTCAGAGAAAAGGATTTACTGGTAGGTATTAAAATCCTATTATTTATTAGTGCGCAAGCAGGACAGCATTTTCTCTTCTTTGGTGTTTTATTATTACAACCATGTCACCTCTAGTAATCCCACATGAGCGTCCATGTCTCCTCTAGTAATCCCACACGAGCGTCCATGTCACCTCTAGTAATCCCACATGAGCGTCCATGTCTCCTCCAGTAATCCCACATGAGCGTCCATGTCTCCTCCAGTAATCCCACATGAGCGTCCATGTCTCCTCCAGTAATCCCACACGAGCGTCCATGTCACCTCTAGTAATCCCACACCAGCTTCCATGTCTCCTCCAGTAATCCCACGTGAGCATCTGTCTCACCTCTACTAATCCCACATGAGCGGCCATGTCTCCTCCAGTAATCCCACACGAGCGTCCTTGTCACCTCTAGTAATCCCACATGAGCGTCCATGTCACCTCCAGTAATCCCACATGAGCGTCCATGCCGCCTCTAGTAATCCCACATGAGCGTCCATGTCACCTCTAGTAATCCCACATGAGCGTCCATGTCACCTCTAGGAATCCCACATGAGCGTCCATGTCGCCTCTAGTAATCCCACACCAGCTTCCATGTCTCCTCCAGTAATCCCACGTGAGCATCTGTCTCACCTCTACTAATCCCACATGAGCGGCCATGTCTCCTCCAGTAATCCCACACGAGCGTCCTTGTCACCCCTAGTAATCCCACATGAGCGTCCATGTCACCTCCAGTAATCCCACATGAGCGTCCATGCCGCCTCTAGTAATCCCACATGAGCGTCCATGTCACCTCTAGTAATCCCACATGAGCGTCCATGTCACCTCTAGTAATCCCACATGAGCGTCCATGTCACCTCTAGTAATCCCACATGAGCGTCCATGTCACCTCTAGTAATACCACATGAGCGTCCATGTCACCTCTAGTAATCCCGCATGAGCGTCCGTGTCACCTCTAGTAATCCCACATGAGCGCCAATGTCCCCTCTAGTTATCCCACATGAGCGTTCAGTGTTGATCAAGCTCCAGTCTAAGCATCCTATCTTATTTTTTTTTTTTATACACATAAAAGCAATGATTACAGGTAAAACATGTCAGTTATAGAATTATATATTGTATCCTGTAACACCCTGGGTCTTGTCTACTCATTTTATTTTTCCATAATGTATTTTATTTCCAGCAGATGGACACACAAGCAGAAATATCTCAGAAGGACATCTAATGGTATCCCAGGATTCTGAAACAACAGATAATGACAGTAGACAGGATTCTCCAGGAGATAACCCCATTACCCCAATTATACATCCAGCTCTATCAGCTGATCCCTCTGATCCTGGGGAATGTTCTCCTGATCACTCTGATATTGGAGCATCTGTTACAGCTCTGACAGTAGATACAGAGTTTCCCTGTTCTGTAGATGCCAAATGTTTTACACAGAACACAAAGCTTATTACCCATCATCCAGCTAAGGCAGGTGAGAGGCCACTGATATGTTCTGAGTGTGGGAAATGTTTCGCATTTAAATCAGTTCTTGTTACACATCAGAGAAGTCACACAGGTGAGAAGCCGTTTTCCTGTTCTGAGTGTGGGAAATGTTTTACACAGAATTCAGCTCTTGTTACACATCAGAGAAGTCACTCAGGTGAGAAGCCGTTTTCCTGTTCTGAGTGTAGGAAATGTTTTGCACGGAAATCAGATCTTGTTACACATCAGAGAAGTCACACAGGTGAGAAGCCGTTTTCCTGTTCTGAGTGTGGGAAATGTTTTACACAGAAATCAGCTCTTGTTACACATCAGAGTAGTCACACAGGTGAGAAGCCATTTTCCTGTTCTGAGTGTAGGAAATGTTTTCCACGGAAATCAGCTCTTGTTGCACATCAGAGAAGTCACTCAGGTGAGAAGCCGTTTTCCTGTTCTGAGTGTGGGAAATGTTTTACACAGAATTCAGCTCTTGTTACACATCAGAGAAGTCACTCAGGTGAGAAGCCGTTTTCCTGTTCTGAGTGTAGGAAATGTTTCGCATTTAAATCAGTTCTTGTTACACATCAGAGAAGTCACACAGGTGAGAAGCCGTTTTCCTGTTCTGAGTGTGGGAAATGTTTTACACAGAATTCAGCTCTTGTTACACATCAGAGAAGTCACTCAGGTGAGAAGCCGTTTTCCTGTTCTGAGTGTAGGAAATGTTTTGCACGGAAATCAGATCTTGTTACACATCAGAGAAGTCACACAGGTGAGAAGCCGTTTTCCTGTTCTGAGTGTGGGAAATGTTTTACACAGAAATCAGCTCTTGTTACACATCAGAGTAGTCACACAGGTGAGAAGCCATTTTCCTGTTCTGAGTGTAGGAAATGTTTTCCACGGAAATCAGCTCTTGTTGCACATCAGAGAAGTCACTCAGGTGAGAAGCCGTTTTCCTGTTCTGAGTGTAGGAAATGTTTTGCACGGAAATCAGATCTTGTTACACATCAGAGAAGTCACACAGGTGAGCAGCCATATTCCTGTTCTGAGTGTGGGAAATGTTTTGCATTCAAATCACATTTTGATATTCATCAGCATACTCACACAGATGAGAAGCCGTATTCCTGTTCTGAGTGTAGGAAATGTTTTCCACGGAAATCAGATCTTGTTACACATCAGAGAAGTCACACAGGTGAGAAGCCGTTTTCCTGTTCTGAGTGTGGGAAATGTTTTGCATTCAAATCACATTTTGTTATTCATCAGCATACTCACACAGGTGAGAAGCCATTTCCATGTTCTGAGTGTGGGAAATGTTTTGCAGGGAAATCAGATCTTGTTAAACATCAGAGAAGTCACACAGGTGAGAAGCCGTATTCCTGTTCTGAGTGTGGGAAATGTTTTACACAGAAATCAGTTCTTGTTACACATCAGAGTAGTCACACAGGTGAGAAGCCATTTTCCTGTTCTGAGTGTAGGAAATGTTTTCCACGGAAATCAGATCTTGTTGCACATCAGAGAAGTCACACAGGTGAGAGGCCATTTCCATGTTATGAGTGTGGGAAATGTTTTACACATAAATCAGCTCTTGTTAGACATCAGAGAAGTCACACAGGTGAGAAGCCATACTTCTGTTCTGAGTGTGGGAAATGTTTTGCACAGAAATCACATCTTGTTCTACATCAGAGAAGTCATACAGGTGAGAAGCCGTATTCCTGTTCTGTGTGTGGGAAATGTTTTGCATGTAAATCAAATCTTGTTACACATCAGAGGAGTCACACAGGTGAAAAGCCATTTTCATGCTGTGAGAGAAATAAATCCGCTCTTGTTAAACATATTAGACATTACCCAAATACGGAACCATTTACATCTTCTGGAGAATAATTATCACTGTCATGCTATGTTCCTCAAGGGTCAACCTTATCTCCTATGCTTTATGCAATATAAATGCTACCACTGGGTGATATAATCAGACGTCTTGGCCTGGTCTACCACTGCTATGCATATGACCTGCTTTTTGCTCCATGTACTGAGAACCTAATACCAATCCTAAATGGTTGTCTAGCTGAGCGCCATGGGTGGATGATGCCAGTTGGCTGTGACTCAATCTTTGTGAAACATAATAGAAGCTCACCAACAAAGGACAAGACTTTACCAACCATCTGGATTTATGCTTTGGTGTACAGAATTGAAAATACTGAACATGTGCTGAATCTTTGTGTTGTCCTGGTATGTGGCTGACACAGACATCAGGTATCTGCCACATACAAATCCTCATTCTTCCATCTGTGGACCATAGCCAGAATCAAGCACTTGATTCCCTCAGAAGTTTATAGACTACTGCAATGCCATCTACCTGGGTCTCCCAGCAAAAGAATTACAGAGCTTGCAGCTAGTACAGAATGCAGCAGCAAAGCTGTTACCTAACCAGCCCGTTCCTGCCTCATAACACCCATTCTCTACTCCCTTCACTGGCTGCCTGTAAGATGACAAATCTATTTCATAATTGGCTAACTGACTTTCCCAGCTCAACATTACATGGTCCAAGGTACTAGAAGCAGCTTCTGCCTCCTTACTGCCCTGCTTGCTTGCTTCTACAGATGGACTGTTACCAGCAGTACCAAGAATCTCCTGTCATTCATTTATGGGTTGAATGTTTAGCTTTGTAGCCCTGACCATGGAACTCACTGCCTTGCACAGTCCAAGAGGCCTGCACTCTAGAGACCTTCACAAGCAGACTGATGACTGTTACTCACGCTTTTCATTAATGTACCTCTATTTCTTATACGTCCTAGAGGATGCTGGGGATTCCAAAAGGACCATGGGGTATAGACGCATCCGCAGGAGCTTGGGCACACTGTAAAGACTTAAACTGGGTGTGAACTGGTGTCAGGCCCGGGTGTTTTTGTGAATCCGTTAACCCGGAACCAACCACAGGTGTAGGTGCTGGGGTATGAAGAAAGCAGGGAGGACAAAGAAAGTTCCGCTTCATATATTTATTAAATAACAATTCAGTAAGGAGTTAAATGACTAGTTGTTAATCATCATTATACTGAAGTATTGCAAGAATGGCAGAAATAATATGCAAGAGAAAACTCAAAAATAAATAAAAGAAATGTTCATGGAAACATATGCAAAAGCAAGCTGAAGAATAAATGTTGGATTGTCCAAATATAAACAAGCTTTGATGCAGAACTGCAGATTGTGTTTAACTGGTTAATGCAGACATGGTGAATTAACTGTAAGAATTTGCAATGGAGTTTTGAGGGTTAACTGAGAGACTGTGATGAATTATCCTTGTAATGACAACATAGCAAATAAAAAGTACTGAATTGGGTTACTTGCGGGTTCCGGAGATCACTGTGAAACTGTAGTAGAAGACAAGGTGATGAATGGGTTAAATGCAGAGTTGAACAAACGAACAGCTGAGAGAAACAGAATCCTCCAGACTTTGAATGATAGGCAGACTGACAAGGTAACCTCATGCAGGACACTGGGAATCCAACTATTTCCAATAGGAGTGCAATTAACTGACAGCACAGCAGAGAGCCGGTGGATCTTTCAGCAGTGAAGGCTGCAGAGAGACCGGTTCGTGACAGTACCCCCTCTTCTACGGGTGGTCTCCGAACACCTTTGAACCTTGTCAGGATTTTTGGAGAAGTATTTCTGTACCAGTCTTGGAGCATGAACATCTTCAGAGAAAACCCAGGATCTCTCCTCCGGACCGTAACCCTTCCAGTCGACCAGAAACTGTAAACGTCCATATCGGGAACATGAGTCCACAATCTCTTTAACTTCAAATTCCTCATACTGCAAAGAGTGAACTTTAGGAGATTTGGACTGGGTAGTACGGAACTTATTGAGAATCAAAGGCTTCAGTAAAGATGTATGAAAGGCGTTAGGAATTCTCAAAGACGGTGGCAGCTTGACTTTGTATGACACATGGTTGAGTACCTTTACAATGGGAAATGGACCAATAAACCTGGGAGCAAATTTCTTAGAAGGAACTTTGAACTTGAGATTGCGCGTAGAAATCCAAACTTGGTCTCCCACTTTGTAATTCGGTACAGCTTTACGTTTTCTATCTGCAAAAGATTTATAACGAGCGGAAGTTTTGACCAAGGACTTACGTACACAACTCCAGATGCTAGATAGACGTTGAAGCTCTTGATCTGCCGCTGGGACCTCTAGGGCTGGCAATGGATGAAACTCTGGCACACGAGGATGAAAGCCGAAGTTAATATAAAAGGGCGTAGATTCTGAAGATGAATGGAAGAGATTATTATGAGCAAATTCTGCCAATGGAAGGTAGTCAACCCAGTCATCCTGTGAGGACGATATATATAGCCGGAGAAATGTTTCAAGGTGTTGGTTGATTCTCTCAGTTTGTCCATCTGTCTGAGGATGATATGCAGAAGAAAAGTTAAACTTGACATTTAAAGATGAACAAAGCGACCTCCAAAACTTGGCCACAAACTGTGTTCCCCGATCAGAGATAATTTCTCGAGGAAGGCCATGCAACTTGAAGATTTCAGAGATGAACAATCTGGCTAGTAAAGGGGCTGATGGTAACCCAGTTAATGAAATTAAATGTGCCATTTTCGAAAATCGATCCACTATCACCCAAATGGTATTTCGCCCTTTTGATGGAGGTAGATCGGTCACGAAATCCATTGAGATATGAGTCCATGGTTGTTTGGGTATGGATAGTGGATGTAGTAGACCTGGTGGAGAACTTCTTGGACTCTTATGTTGGGCACATTTAGGACATGCTGCTATAAACTCTTGGACATCGGCTTTGAGACGTGGCCACCAATAAGACTGTTGAATAAATTTGAGAGTCTTTAGAACCCTAGGATGACCCATGAAGGAAGAGGAGTGAGCCCAGGTAAGCAGCCGTTTTCGAAGACTTGTGGCGACAAAGGTCTTGCCAAGCGGAGGAACTGGAGAGGTTCGAGTCATTAAAAAGGACGTAGGATTCACAATGGCTTGATTCGTGGTAGCATCATTTAATTCAGAAGAAGCAAAGGACCGGGAAAGGGCATCTGCCTTTTTGTTCTGAGACCCTGGACGATAGGTGAGTTTGAAATCAAATCGTGAGAAGAAAAGCGCCCATCGAGCTTGTCGTGGATTCAAACACTGAGCTGACTGCAGATACAGAAGATTCTTATGATCAGTATAAACTGTAATGCGATGTTGAGCTCCTTCTAGAAGGTATCTCCACTCCTCAAATGCCAACTTGATGGCAAGTAACTCTTGCTCACCGATTGCATAATTACGTTCTGCCGGGAGGAACTTACGGGAGAAATATCCACAGGGATGAACCTTTTTATCTTCAAAGACTTGTGACAACACAGCTCCTACTGCTTCTGTAGATGCATCCACCTCTAGTAGAAAGGGACGATTCAAATCAGGCTGTCGAAGAATGGGGGCTGACACAAAGGCTTGCTTTAAATCAGAGAAGGCTTTGATTGCTTCAGAAGACCAGTTCGTAGGATTTGCTCCCTTGCGAGTTAGGGCTGTGATGGGAGCAGCTAACGTAGAATAATTCTTGATGAATCTCCTATAGAAATTCGCAAAGCCAAGAAATCGCTGAATCCCCTTGAGAGTTGAAGGAGTGGACCAATCTCGGATAGCTTGTACCTTACCTGGATCCATACATAGCTCTGATCCAGAAATGATGTAACCAAGGAACGGTATGGAAGATACTTCAAAAGTGCACTTCTCTAACTTACAATAAAGTTGATTTTTCCTCAGACGTGTCAGTACCTCTTTAACTTGGTGACGGTGAGACTTTAGATCCTTAGAGAATATTAGGATATCATCCAGGTACACTACTAGACACTTGTAGAGAAGATCACGAAAAAGTTCATTCACATAGCTTTGAAAAACTGCAGGTGCATTACAAAGACCAAAGGGCATTACGAGGTATTCGTAATGCCCATCCCGGGTATTAAAAGCAGTCTTCCACTCGTCCCCTGCACGGATGCGGATTAAATTGTAGGCCCCTCGGAGATCCAGTTTTGTAAACACAGTAGCTCCCTTTACCCGGTCAAATAATTCTGGAATTAAGGGTAATGGATACTTGTTTTTCACAGTGATCTCATTGAGTCCACGGTAATCTATGCATGGTCGTAACCCACCGTCCTTCTTCTTAACGAAAAAGAATCCGGCTCCTGCAGGTGAAGAAGATGGTCTGATAAATCCTTTGATTAGATTTTCCTGTATATAGTCAGACATAGCTTGCGTCTCTGGGATGGATAGCGGATAAATTCGTCCCCTAGGAGGGGTTTTGCCTGGAACCAGGACGATTGGGCAGTCCCATTCGCGGTGAGGAGGTAGAGAGTCTGCTGCTTGTTTACTGAAAACATCTGCAAAAGATTGATACACCGGAGGTAGGTCGTGATAAAGCTGAATTCTTTTATCGTATAAACAACCCTTTATGAAGTCTAAGAACACTGTACGCTGTTTACTTAAGAAGTACCGTAAGGGTACGCTAGTTGCGTAACGATCGCTTAGCCGTAGGCGAGACGCTCAAGCGTCACGTTCGCTCACGGCCCAGAGATCACAGGCAAGCACGCTATTGGCTATGACTAGAGTAATGATTCGCTGTAGCGTAGCGGACGCTCGAGACCACGAGGAGGTCACCAGCGGTGCAGACGCTCACAGCGCAATACCTTTATATCTATACCTTTTAACAATGAAATACACAGTATACCTTAATGTGAAGACAGGGTGTAAGTGCAACCTTGTGTAACCTGACTAACTACAAAGCTGCTTGAGCGTCACCGACGCTCAAGTGAACACTTAACACTATAGGAAATACACAGATACTGGTTTAGGGTCCAAAGCCTATTATATGTATTATAACTAATATACTTGCAAAAGGAATCACAGTACAATTGATACACTACAGTATAACAGAGACTTCCTAACCAGATAACTAACTACGAAATACAATACAATTTACTTACGAGAATTATATGAGAGAAAGGGAAGGGAGAGAGTAAGAGAGAGACGGAGAGAGATGAGAGAAATTGGCTCACAGTAAGACAATATGATTACGGAGAGAAACTTACGCACAAAGGGTATGATCGCATGCGCCTCGATATCCAGCTCCCGATTATCAGCAATGAGAACCGTTGATGAGAGAGAAGTTGGATATGGTCGGCCTGCCTATTTATGCCCCACACACAATGCAATCTCATGGTCCCTATAATCCCATTGTCCATTGGACGAAGGAATTCGGCCCTGCATCATAACAAAAGGTCATAGGTTGATTCATACAGGTGGGCTGTGACGATTTCCAACAGCTCAGGTGGGTGGGACACTGGGTTTCCCGCCGCATACCTGAGTATGAGTAAATAATAGAAATGGACATAAACTTCTTATGTCCATAACTATTCGCACGAGCGATTAATACGCTCCAAACCAACACCGGAATATTGCTAATTAAATACTCTTCCGATGGGTACCAAACACTGCTGTATGACTCCTGTTAGACCCTTCGTACAATACAAAGAGGGATTCCTCCGTTCAGGGACATTCTATATTAACCAAACTTTCAGAATCTATCAAAGGGACCATGATCTATAAACTACATTAATTGTGAAAATGTGTAACGAATGAGTCGCACGCTACGACTACATACTCTTTACCGTAAATACGCATACCGAGTGCGAGCGGGTGCACGCAACAGCGGGTATGCGCTATCACGGGAAAGCGCACGCATGCGCAGCGCGTACCAGGGTGAGGTGCAAATATGGCAGTGTGCATAGAGACATTTTTCTGACTTTGACAGTCCACCCTTTGGCAGTCAATAATAACTGCCACCTTCTAAAACATTTCAAAAGGAGAAAAATGTAAGTCAGGGGTTAATTCATTTCCATGGTTGGGTAAGGAAGAAGAGAGGAGTAGGTGTGAAGAGGGTATGACCTAGTGAGATAGCAGAAGCATGTGTGTATGAGTCCATGTTTGGGGGGTCATGTATCATCGTGCCGTACGTGTGGTAAATCAAGCTTCGAGGTATTGCGAAGTATACATTTGAATTCCTTCTTATCCCGTACTAAGGGTCTGTGGATGGGCTGTCAAACTCTACCGAGCTCATTTCGGCTTTCAGTTGTAACAAAATGGGGAAGCACATTTTAGTTGATGATACATGAATAGGGGAGGTATGTGGTTGCTGATATCTGTGCCTGTATTCCCTATCGACTATGTGTGTCATTACCTGAGGGTTGTAGAGATGAAGATAAAGAACACTTATGGAAAATGCAATGATATTCTATGTCAGGGAAATGTACATCTGTCGTTGAAGTTTTGTTCGGTATCTGTTGAGAGTCGTCTTCTTTGCGCTGTATTGCTCCTTGGGCATGAGCAAATAGCTTTGTCAGTGCCATCAGATTTACAAAAAATGTTGGGCTAGCGTGAGTTTAAAAATACTAGGGAAACTGGGGATCCATGGCAAAGTTCATCAAGTGTCCATATCATAGGTTGTCAAAACTTCATCTTTGGTTCTTGTCTGTTGTCTGTATATATATCGTCTCGTCAACTTCCTCGTCCAAGGGGGTCTTTGTATCTTGGAGAAAAGCAGAAAAACAGGTGAAAGAAACGGACCGTATAATCGCATTTTCATCACGTCATGGTTTCTATCATTGGGTCATAAATCAAATCCAGGTTAATTACAGTTTCCTCACTCCTCAAACTCATCACTCTTGTACTTTGTTTGCACCTCATTAAAGCCTGTCCGCATCTAAATATCAATCCAATCGATATAACAACACCTAAGATACATAGTAGAAACTTTCCAACATCCATTATGACTCCTTGAGCCCAGTCTCCCAAACCGGAGAACCAATTTCGCGGGTTCAACCATGACACCCAACTAGTCAGCTCATTACCTACAGCAGCAAGAGTGAGATTGTGTTTTCGACGAAATTCCCACTTTAATTGGAGAATATCGTCCATCTTTTGGTCTATGACCTCTACCGGATCCTCGGTGCTATTTGTGATATACGTGCAACACTTTATGCCGTACTGTGTTGCCAATGTAACACAATATCCGCCTGTCACTGCTGTGAGATAATTAAGAACCATTCTATGCTGAACTAGTTCTGTTTTGTAAGCTTGGAGTTCTCTTCCAGTGTATCTAAACGTGTCATCATACATTTCAGTGATATTATCTAACAAATTGGCGAGTGCGGAAATGTATCTATAATTCATCACTCCTCGAGCGGTGCGAGTGAAATCTAACACTACCAGAACCTGAATCCCGGTGGATTCATGGATTAGATCAGAGGCCGGATGCTCTAATCTTTCTGACAGTTGTCTTTTAACTCGGTGCTCGTAATGAGTGTGAGTATAAGGAGCTTGGGCACCACGGTGTATGTCCTTCATTTTGTCATGTGTTACAGTCATCACTTCAGGCAATACTTTTCCAATATAACACAATCCTTCAGAGTTTGGGGCAAGCCACTTGTACGCCTTTCTCCCGCATATGAAATATGCATCATCGGGGAGAACATATGGGACGGAGAAGGACATGACCATGTTACAAACCTTCCAGGTGAAGTCTCCTGACCCTAATTCTTCCATCTGCTTAATGCACGTATCAGTTTGTACGATATGTGCACAGTATCCTGGTGATACTTCTCCAACTCTAGTAATCCTATTTCCTAAGGTATATCTATACCGGAAAGATTTTCCTCTACTGGCTATGTGGCGTACAAGTTCTGTATCTGTAGGCATTCTATCTGCTCTATGTGAAAAGGTCATGGTAAGGGTTGCTCCATGACACTTCCCAATTTCCCGGCTTTCGGGGATTGGAGATGTTAAAACATAAGAGGGACCTATCCACATGGTATTGGTGGAGCTTCAAACTAGGAGGGCTGGAGATGTTAAACCTCCGGTCCACCGGTCTCCCACCACTTAACTCAAGTACCTCCCCTAACGTTAAAGGAAATGGTACTAGCCCTGATTTGCTATGCCCTTGAGGTACTTGAGAACATACCCAACAATCTGTTTTATTTAACACGTTACCCACTAAGGAGTGATAGTCACTCAATGGATGCCGGTCCATATGGATATTAAAACTGGATTGGCATTTCTTTATGCATCCATCTTCAACCAGATTATCACAGAGCCTACAGATACAGTTTTCTTCAGCTAACAATCCGTCACAATTTCTTCTATGATCAATGCTATCGGATCGTTTTCTGATACTCGCCTTTGCTTGTTGGTTTGGTTGATCTTGGAAAACTACGCCTCCATCATCATAATCGGAACCCATTCCAGAACCTCTCTCGACCTCCATGGTACTCTCGCCGGAACAGACTGCTCTGGTCAACATCATGGCCAGTAGAAAAATCCGGATCACAGTCTCTTGAGGCAAGTCCATCTTTGAGGAGGAAACGAAGAAGAATGAGAAGGGGGAAAAAGAAATGTTCAGGGAGAAGGGATGGGAAGTGGAGAAAAACAATAAAAGGGAGAGGGAAGTCGACAACTGCTTTTCGGTCTTCAAGGCTCAGGTGCCGCCTCAGTCCTCCTGGAACAGACACTCCAGTGATACAACCTCTACCGTCTGTTCCTTATCACGGGACTTCTCTGGATCAGCAACCTTCTTGCAGTGGGAGGAGTGAACCCAAGTCTCTCTCTCAGCAACCTTCAATGCTGTGGTGCTAGTCAATAAGACCTGGTATGGTCCTTCCCATCTATCAATAAGACAACCTGAGCGTAGAAAATTTCGTATCATTACATAATCCCCAGGTTCAATGTCATGACAATTACTATCTGGTAAATCAGGAATCACCAACTTCAGATTATCATTTTGATTCCTTAACTGTTTACTCATGTTAATTAAGTACTTTACAGTCACTTCATTGTTACACTTCAAATCATCCTGAGGGTTAATCATAACATGCGGTTGTCGACCAAACAGAATTTCAAAAGGGGACAGATTAAGAGGGGACCTGGGAGTGGTTCTGATGCTATACAAAACAATGGGTAAAGCTTCTGGCCACGTCAATCCTGTCTCTGCCATTACTTTACTCAATTTATTTTTAATAGTGCTGTTCACTCTCTCGACCTTCGCACTCGCCTGTGGACGGTACGGAGTGTGCAGCTTGCTATCAATTCCCATCAACTTACACATTCCTTGAAAGACATCACCTGTAAAATGGGTACCCCTATCACTTTCGATTACCCTAGGGATACCATATCTACATACAAATTCCTGTACAATTTTCTTAGCTGTAAACATAGCGGTATTTGTAGCCGCTGGAAATGCTTCGACCCAATTCGAGAAAACATCTATACAAACAAGTACATATTTCAAATTTCGACATGGGGGTAATTGAATGAAGTCAATTTGTATTACCTGGAAAGGGCCGCCGGCAGGTGGGATATGGGATGGTTCTGTAGGTATTGCTTTTCCAATATTCTTTCTCAGACAGGTAAGGCATGACATTGCTCTTTTACTCGCATGAGAGGAGAATCCTGGGGCGCACCAGTATGCTCTTACCAATTTGCACATCCCCTCCCTGCCTAGATGAGTCAGCCCATGAGCTGCCTCAGCCAGACATGGAAGATACGTCCTGGGGGCCACTGGTTTACCATGTCCATCCGTCCAGAGCCCTGAGGACTCCTGGCCATATCCCTTTGCCTTCCAGACTGCCTTTTCCTGCGTGGAACACAAATTCTGCATCTCACACAACTTCTGTGTGTTGATGGTATTAAATACCATCAGTTGTGTGGTGTCTGTCTGTATGGGGGTAGCAGCTGCAAGCTTTGCGGCTTCGTCTGCTCGGCTGTTACCAAGTGACACTGGGTCTTGACTATATGTATGTGCTTTACATTTGATAACAGCCACTCTGTCGGGTTCCTGTATCGCTGTTAGAAGCCTTTTTATGTGAGCTGCATGCGCTATCGGTGTACCAGCTGCCGTCATGAAATTTCTGAGACGCCATAGGGCTCCGAAATCATGAACTACCCCGAATGCGTATCTAGAATCGGTGTAGATATTGGCAGACTTACCCTTAGCCAATTCACATGCTCTGGTTAGGGCGACCAGTTCAGCAACCTGGGCTGAGTGAGGTGGGCCTAGCGGTTCCGCTTCTATGGTGTCTTGGTCATCTACGACTGCGTATCCAGTACACAAGTCTCCCGAGTCTGACTGTCTGTGACAACTACCGTCCGTGTAGAACGTGAGTTCTGCATCTTCCAGTGGATTGTCACTGATGTCAGGCCTTGCGGTGAAATTTTGGGTCAAATATTCCATACAATCATGTGTATCTTCCTTTGTATTAAATCCTCCTTCCCTATCACTCTCATCTTCCACCCTTTGTGCCTGACCAGGCACACCTGGGAGATATGTTGCAGGATTTAATGCGCTGCATCTCCTTATGGTGATGTTTACTGGGGCCATTAGTGCCAATTCCCATCTTGTAAACCTTGCTGATGAGACGTGTCTGGTTTGGGCAGAATTCAATAAGGCTGATACTGCATGTGGCGTATGGATTGTGAGGTTGTGGCCTAGCACGACATCTTCGCTTTTCGTCACTAGCAATGCTATCGCCGCAACACTTCGCAAGCATGTGGGGAGGGATCGCGCTACCGTGTCTAGCTGAGCGCTGTAGTATGCAACTGGCCTGCTGGCATCACCGTGTTTTTGGGTTAGTACACCTGCTGCGCACCCAGCACTTTCTGTTCCGTATAGTTCAAAGGGTTTCCCATAGTCTGGCATACCTAGTGCTGGTGCCTGCGTTAGGCACTGTTTGAGTCTCTCAAATGCTGTTTCGGATTCGTCTGTATGCGAAATCCGATCAGGTTTGTTTGAGGAGACCATTTCCTGCAAAGGTAACGCCAATATGGAAAACCCTGGGATCCAATTACGGCAATACCCACACATTCCTAAAAACGTTCTGATCTGTTGCTGGGTTTGTGGCAGAGTCATGTCTCTAATGGCTTGGATTCTATCAGCGGTCAGGTGTCTCAGTCCTTGTGTTAGACAGTGTCCCAAATATTTTACCTTAGTTTGGCATAATTGCAACTTGTCTTTGGAAACCTTATGTCCCGTGTCTGAGAGATGAAACAGGAGCTGTTTCGTATCCTTCAGGGACGCTTCCAGTGAATCTGAACACAGCAGTAAATCATCCACATACTGTATCAGTACTGATCCACTCTCCGGTTGGAAAGACTGTAAACAATCATGCAAAGCCTGAGAAAATATACTTGGACTGTCTATGAAACCTTGGGGTAATCGAGTCCACGTGTATTGGACTCCTCTGTATGTGAATGCAAACAAATATTGGCTGTCAGGGTGCAGAGGTACCGAGAAGAAAGAGGAGCAGAGGTCAATAACAGTGAAAAATTTGGCAGTGGGAGGAATTTGCATTAGGATGACAGCTGGATTAGGCACTACGGGGAACTGACTCTCAACTATTTTGTTAATCCCCCTTAGATCCTGCACTAGCCTGTAACCCCTCCCCCCACTCTTTTTAACAGGGAAGATGGGACTATTGGCTGTGCTGGACGTTCTTACCAGAATGCCCTGTTGTAGCAAGCGCTCTATTACTGGGAAAACTCCTAACTCCACCTCTGGCTTCAGAGGATACTGTGGGATTTTTGGTGCTATCCTACCATCTTTTACTTGTACAACTACTGGAGCTACGTTTGCCATTAATCCAGTGTCCTGTCCATCTTTTGTCCAAAGTGACTCTGGTATCTGAGATGTCATCTCTTCTACTTGGGATGGATTCCTATTTGTCATAATGGAATGTGACATTAATTTTGATGGGGAGTCTAACATGTCTCGTACTTCCTGAGCGTGATTCTCAGGAATGTCCAAGAATACACCTTCAGGAGTACAATAAATGACGCACCCCATTTTACATAGTAAGTCTCTTCCCAGGAGATTGGTTGGTGCCGATGCAGCCAGCAAAAATGAATGCTTGGTATGCAAAGGCCCTATTGTAATCTCGGCTGGTTTGCTAACAGGGTAGTGCTGGACTACTCCTGTTACTCCCATGGCTGGAACTGTCCTACCAGTGGTTCTCATGCCCACTGTCGAATTTATCACTGACTTGGCCGCCCCTGTGTCTACAAGAAAGTTTAAAGTTTTACCAGCTACATTGATTGCAATCTCTGGTTCACTTCCAAGACTGGCAATCAACTTAACTGGCTGCAGATTACAGGTATGGCCACACCCCTATTGGGTATGGTGACCTCCCTGAATCCCGTTGGCAACAACTACTTGTGGGGGAGTTAGCTGGGAACTACCAGAGGCATGCCAGTCTCTGTTCGGGGGATATCTTTTTGTTTCCCCTGTATGTGGCTCAAAACTCCGCCTCTGTGGACCCTGCTCCCAATGTCGTGTGTTGTGTCGTTGTCTAGGGGGTTGAAAAGATCTTTGTACACTTTGTTCTACAGTCTCGTGCATAGTATCCCTGTCTGTTACAAGAAAAACATGTTATCACAGTTGACTTACCCACAGGATTCGGTGGTACATACGCAGGCTGCCTTGTGGTCAGCGCCTGTATACTTACTGACATTAACTTATCACTTTGCGACTCCCTGTGTCTAGTGATGTTTCTGTCGTGATCAATAGCAGCCTCTCTCAATGTGGACACTGACAGACCTCGCCAACATGGTTGCGTGGTCTGAACCCTAGCCTTTAATGTTTCCTTTAAACCATCCATCAGTACAGATACTGCTACCTCTTGATGGTTTGGGTTGGTCCTAATGTCTTCTATTCCGGTGTATTTTGCCATTTCTAATAGTGCCCGATGGAAATATTCTGCTGCCGTTTCGGACTCCTTTTGTCTAATGGAAAATATTTTGTTCCATTTAACAACGGCGGGGAAATACTCCTTTAGCTGTAAGTTTATCCTTTTTACATTATCCTTGTTGTACACATCCGTAAGCGGTACATCTTTATCTAATGCACAGTCAGCTAAGAATTGAGCTGAGTCGACATTGGAAGGTAAACAAGCTCTTAGCAGTATCTGCCAATCTTTATTGTTGGGTTCTACGGTGTTTCCTAGATCCCTGATGTATTTTTGGCTAGCAACTAAGTCTTTCCTGGGGTCAGGAAATTCAGACACTATGGTTCTTAATTCCATTCGGGAAAATTGAGTGTACATGGCAATGTTCCTTATGGGAGTGGCTCCTGATACATCTGTTTTCCCATTGGGAACTGCTATTACCCTAACAGGAGTAATTCTAACAACCTCATCCTGTGTAGATTCTACAGCTTGTTGTGGTACAATTGTTTCAGTATAGTGCATGGTGCCGTACTTACCCGTTGACACGACCTCACCTATCCCTCCGCTAGGGGCCTTCGCTAATCTCGTGGGTGTTGCAGTGCCTACTGTGGTCTCTGCTATGGTGGCTGCGAGAGAGAGCGCTGAAATTGTTGCTGAATCGTCTTCTTGATCACACTCCTGAGGAAAGTTCAAAACAGGGTACAACTTGCACGGGTTAATACTTGCATGGGTTACTTGGTTAACATTATTAACATTTACATGGTTGCTAAGTGTTTGTGTTTTACAACCCAGTGCGTCTTTCTCCGTAATCAACTTCTCTCCTGATATATATGGTGGTGGCGGGGCTGTGGCAATCAATTTTCTGTTAGAGCCAGCTCCCGCCGCCAGAGCCAAACCTCTCTGTATCTCACCTTCCTGGTGCCATAACTGTAAATAATCATGATGCTGAATTCGTCTCTTTGTTGATTTTATGAGACATATCCTCCTCCTTAAATTTTGTAACACTTCTGGGCTGAAGCTACCTATTCTGGGGAATTTCTCCCTGTCTTGTTCAGTCATTCTCTCCCATTCATCACATAAAGCTTCTGTGTGACTTCCATATTTCTCACACATTACATAGCGTGCCGATCCGACTGGTCGGTTCACTGAATCAACCTGAACCGAGGTTGATCGCCCCCTACCTGAGCAACTGGCCCCCATAGTCTGCAGGTGTTGCTTATTCCTCCTTGGATCTCTGTGTCAAGGTTTTCAGCGAACCTTTACAGACAACCAAACTACTCACAATAGGCCGGCGGTGGCGGTTTACCGAGTACCCCACTCACTCGCTCACGTCGACCAATACGACCTGATCACACCGATATGGTGCTGGCGTACTCGACCTAGAGCACCTACCAAAACCTTCTGTTTACTGGAACATGCGAGGGTTACCCGAGGGACACTTACTCTTTCCAGTAAAGGTGGGGTTGTTAGATAGTTCCTGAGTGACCAGCGAACTTCCCTTTCAAAAATAAAAAATTACACAAATCACGTCAGAATGTACAAATAGCGTTTATGACCTTTGTACGCTAAATGATACTAGTCAGGTTTACTAATGCACACAATGACGTGCGGTACAATCGTTCAGTACATAAGCACTACTTGTTATGTACTGAGAGATCAATGGAATCGAAAATTTCGGCTGCAAATTCCTTCAGCAAGAGCTTGTATGGCCTATATGGGTTCTGCACCAACCCCCGGGGTTGTGCCTCTTACCTTTATAGCGGACTTTCTTGTCTACCTTATGACCTCCTGGTCTTGTTACCTTGTGACCTCCTGGTCTGTTACCTTATGACCTCCTGGTCCGCTATACTCTAATGCTCAAATATTTATTTAACCAAGGATGCCTCCCTAGCCACCGTATATTTCACTTACACGTATGTTCCTGACGAGTACCCGAATTTCCTTGTGGTTCCACCTTAAAGTTGTACCAATTTATGTGATACAAACACACTCACTCAACACATATACACTTTTGCTTCTATTTCTATTTCTGCGCAGAAATTTTTTCTTCAGACCAGCTGTGTTACCAATTAGGAGCAGGATCTATTAATTTAGATTTCGGATATCCAAAAGTAGATTTGCGTTATTTACCGCGTCGCGTTATCTACCGCTGTGCGTTACTTATCGCCTTTGCGTTACTTCAACTTATCACGACTTGGGCTACGTGGGCGTAACCGGACGCTACGTTGCGTAATGTACGCTGCGTGCGTCTGCCTTTGGATTGCGTACGCTAGTCTTTGTTAGAGACACGTGTATGCAAAGCAAAGATCCACCGTAACACAATATAAATTTTTATCAATGTAGATGATCCTTGATCATCTACCGCACACCACACTGACTGCCTTACCTCCCAGGCGAACCGTGTGTTGGTCTATACTTTAACTATTACTTTTATTCTAAAACTATGAAATAACAGCAAATCTCTTTTAGCACTTTTCTATCAACTATAAAATTGGCAAACAGGATAATGATATACGAAAATGAAAAAGAAATGCAGATATATATGTATGCGTGCGTGTATACGCAAGACAGAAGAAAAATAAACAGTTTTAAAAGACACAAGCGTTTTGTTCTTACTTCTGGTTCCCGGATTCCTTCAGCACTCTTTATCTAAGCGAAGCAGACGCTTATCCCGTCAGCACTGCGAGACAACCTCCCGCCCTTTGCTGAGGGATAATGTCTGCTGATCTACCTAGTGCAGATATGAGAAGGACAGGACGAGTCCCCAATTGATAAAGCTGAATTCTTTTATCGTATAAACAACCCTTTATGAAGTCTAAGAACACTGTACGCTGTTTACTTAAGAAGTACCGTAAGGGTACGCTAGTTGCGTAACGATCGCTTAGCCGTAGGCGAGACGCTCAAGCGTCACGTTCGCTCACGGCCCAGAGATCACAGGCAAGCACGCTATTGGCTATGACTAGAGTAATGATTCGCTGTAGCGTAGCGGACGCTCGAGACCACGAGGAGGTCACCAGCGGTGCAGACGCTCACAGCGCTATACCTTTATATCTATACCTTTTAACAATGAAATACACAGTATACCTTAATGTGAAGACAGGGTGTAAGTGCAACCTTGTGTAACCTGACTAACTACAAAGCTGCTTGAGCGTCACCGACGCTCAAGTGAACACTTAACACTATAGGAAATACACAGATACTGGTTTAGGGTCCAAAGCCTATTATATGTATTATAACTAATATACTTGCAAAAGGAATCACAGTACAATTGATACACTACAGTATAACAGAGACTTCCTAACCAGATAACTAACTACGAAATACAATATAATTTACTTACGAGAATTATATGAGAGAAAGGGAAGGGAGAGAGTAAGAGAGAGACGGAGAGAGATGAGAGAAATTGGCTCACAGTAAGACAATATGATTACGGAGAGAAACTTACGCACAAAGGGTATGATCGCATGCGCCTCGATATCCAGCTCCCGATTATCAGCAATGAGAACCGTTGATGAGAGAGAAGTTGGATATGGTCGGCCTGCCTATTTATGCCCCACACACAATGCAATCTCATGGTCCCTATAATCCCATTGTCCATTGGACAAAGGAATTCGGCCCTGCATCATAACAAAAGGTCATAGGTTGATTCATACAGGTGGGCTGTGACGATTTCCAACAGCTCAGGTGGGTGGGACACTGGGTTTCCCGCCGCATACCTGAGTATGAGTAAATAATAGAAATGGACATAAACTTCTTATGTCCATAACTATTCGCACGAGCGATTAATACGCTCCAAACCAACACCGGAATATTGCTAATTAAATACTCTTCCGATGGGTACCAAACACTGCTGTATGACTCCTGTTAGACCCTTCGTACAATACAAAGAGGGATTCCTCCGTTCAGGGACATTCTATATTAACCAAACTTTCAGAATCTATCAAAGGGACCATGATCTATAAACTACATTAATTGTGAAAATGTGTAACGAATGAGTCGCACGCTACGACTACATACTCTTTACCGTAAATACGCATACCGAGTGCGAGCGGGTGCACGCAACAGCGGGTATGCGCTATCACGGGAAAGCGCACGCATGCGCAGCGCGTACCAGGGTGAGGTGCAAATATGGCAGTGTGCATAGAGACATTTTTCTGACTTTGACAGTCGGGAAGGCTAATTGACCGGAGAGGTACAATTGAGGCTAAACAGTCCTTGGTACAAGATTTACCCCACGAAAGGACTTCCATGGTTTGCCAATTGAGTTGAGGATTATGTTTCTGCAGCCAAGGTAAACCAAGTATCACATCTTGAGAGGCTTTGGGAATCACGTAGAAGGAGAGGTATTCGGAATGGAGCACACCAACTTTCATCTTGAGACATACGGTTCGATGAGTAATTATACCATCTGGAATTCGACTTCCATCCACTGCTGTAACGGCAACTGCTGCTTCCAGAGGCATGGTTTGAACTTTAGACCGCATGACAAAGGCTGAGGAGATGAAGTTCTCGGCTGCCCCGGAATCTAGGAGAGCTGAAACTTTCACTGTAGAACTTGGAACTTCTAATTGAATAGACAAGGTCGGCTCTTTCCCAGAACGTGATTCTAGAGTAACTCCTAGCTTAACCTCTCTTGAATAAACAAACAAAGAGGAAGGGGGGTGCAAATCCCCACCCCCAAATTCCCTTCCGCACACTGAAAATTACCTGTAACCATCCCTGAATCTATCTGGTAATAAAATTCAGAGAATTTGTCACAAATGTTTGCAAACACATGTTTAAGCTGCTGGCCACTTCACGGCTTCTCTGATACAGCAGTCCTAACTACTTAATAGCAGTGCCCACATTGGGCCATGTAATTTGTCACAGTACGCCTCATGATAAAGGCCATTACTAAAACATTTCCAGACAGAGAGCTAACTTACCAGGGAGCCACCCCCAGGATCTCCCATTGGCACTACAAGGAACAGCATGCCTTCCAAATGCTGCTCCCATTCAATGCCTCATGCACACAAGCAGACAATTTGGAAGCTGCTCAATCATACCTGGAGATAACTACACATCAGGTGCTGAAAGGGGGAGGGGTCATAGACAGACAAACAAAGAGGAAGGGGGGTGCAAATCCCCACCCCCAAATTCCCTTCCGCACACTGAAAATTACCTGTAACCATCCCTGAATCTATCTGGTAATAAAATTCAGAGAATTTGTCACAAATGTTTGCAAACACATGTTTAAGCTGCTGGCCACTTCACGGCTTCTCTGATACAGCAGTCCTAACTACTTAATAGCAGTGCCCACATTGGGCCATGTAATTTGTCACAGTACGCCTCATGATAAAGGCCATTACTAAAACATTTCCAGACAGAGAGCTAACTTACCAGGGAGCCACCCCCAGGATCTCCCATTGGCACTACAAGGAACATCATGCCTTCCAAATGCTGCTCCCATTCAATGCCTCATGCACACAAGCAGACAATTTGGAAGCTGCTCAATCATACCTGGAGATAACTACACATCAGGTGCTGGAAGGGGGAGGGGTCATAGACAGACAAACAAAGAGGAAGGGGGGTGCAAATCCCCACCCCCAAATTCCCTTCCGCACACTGAAAATTACCTGTAACCATCCCTGAATCTATCTGGTAATAAAATTCAGAGAATTTGTCACAAATGTTTGCAAACACATGTTTAAGCTGCTGGCCACTTCACGGCTTCTCTGATACAGCAGTCCTAACTACTTAATAGCAGTGCCCACATTGGGCCATGTAATTTGTCACAGTACGCCTCATGATAAAGGCCATTACTAAAACATTTCCAGACAGAGAGCTAACTTACCAGGGAGCCACCCCCAGGATCTCCCATTGGCACTACAAGGAACAGCATGCCTTCCAAATGCTGCTCCCATTCAATGCCTCATGCACACAAGCAGACAATTTGGAAGCTGCTCAATCATACCTGGAGATAACTACACATCAGGTGCTGGAAGGGGGAGGGGTCATAGACAGACAAACAAAGAGGAAGGGGGGTGCAAATCCCCACCCCCAAATTCCCTTCCGCACACTGAAAATTACCTGTAACCATCCCTGAATCTATCTGGTAATAAAATTCAGAGAATTTGTCACAAATGTTTGCAAAGCACTACAAGGAACAGCATGCCTTTCAAATGCTGCTCCCCTTCAATGCCTCATGCACACAAGCAGACAATTTGGAAGCTGCTCAATCATACTGTGACAAATTACATGGCCCAATGTGGGCACTGCTATTAAGTAGTTAGGACTGCTGTATCAGAGAAGCCGTGAAGTGGCCAGCAGCTTAAACATGTGTTTGCAAACATTTGTGACAAATTCTCTGAATTTTATTACCAGATAGATTCAGGGATGGTTACAGGTAATTTTCAGTGTGCGGAAGGGAATTTGGGGGTGGGGATTTGCACCCCCCTTCCTCTTTGTTTGTCTGTCTATGACCCCTCCCCCTTCCAGCACCTGATGTGTAGTTATCTCCAGGTATGATTGAGCAGCTTCCAAATTGTCTGCTTGTGTGCATGAGGCATTGAAGGGGAGCAGCATTTGGAAGGCATGCTGTTCCTTGTAGTGCTTTGCAAACATTTGTGACAAATTCTCTGAATTTTATTACCAGATAGATTCAGGGATGGTTACAGGTAATTTTCAGTGTGCGGAAGGGAATTTGGGGGTGGGGATTTGCACCCCCCTTCCTCTTTGTTTGTCTGTCTATGACCCCTCCCCCTTCCAGCACCTGATGTGTAGTTATCTCCAGGTATGATTGAGCAGCTTCCAAATTGTCTGCTTGTGTGCATGAGGCATTGAAGGGGAGCAGCATTTGGAAGGCATGCTGTTCCTTGTAGTGCCAATGGGAGATCCTGGGGGTGGCTCCCTGGTAAGTTAGCTCTCTGTCTGGAAATGTTTTAGTAATGGCCTTTATCATGAGGCGTACTGTGACAAATTACATGGCCCAATGTGGGCACTGCTATTAAGTAGTTAGGACTGCTGTATCAGAGAAGCCGTGAAGTGGCCAGCAGCTTAAACATGTGTTTGCAAACATTTGTGACAAATTCTCTGAATTTTATTACCAGATAGATTCAGGGATGGTTACAGGTATTTTTCAGTGTGCGGAAGGGAATTTGGGGGTGGGGATTTGCACCCCCCTTCCTCTTTGTTTGTCTGTCTATGACCCCTCCCCCTTCCAGCACCTGATGTGTAGTTATCTCCAGGTATGATTGAGCAGCTTCCAAATTGTCTGCTTGTGTGCATGAGGCATTGAATGGGAGCAGCATTTGGAAGGCATGCTGTTCCTTGTAGTGCCAATGGGAGATCCTGGGGGTGGCTCCCTGGTAAGTTAGCTCTCTGTCTGGAAATGTTTTAGTAATGGCCTTTATCATGAGGCGTACTGTGACAAATTACATGGCCCAATGTGGGCACTGCTATTAAGTAGTTAGGACTGCTGTATCAGAGAAGCCGTGAAGTGGCCAGCAGCTTAAACATGTGTTTGCAAACATTTGTGACAAATTCTCTGAATTTTATTACCAGATAGATTCAGGGATGGTTACAGGTAATTTTCAGTGTGCGGAAGGGAATTTGGGGGTGGGGATTTGCACCCCCCTTCCTCTTTGTTTGTCTGTCTATGACCCCTCCCCCTTTCAGCACCTGATGTGTAGTTATCTCCAGGTATGATTGAGCAGCTTCCAAATTGTCTGCTTGTGTGCATGAGGCATTGAATGGGAGCAGCATTTGGAAGGCATGCTGTTCCTTGTAGTGCCAATGGGAGATCCTGGGGGTGGCTCCCTGGTAAGTTAGCTCTCTGTCTGGAAATGTTTTAGTAATGGCCTTTATCATGAGGCGTACTGTGACAAATTACATGGCCCAATGTGGGCACTGCTATTAAGTAGTTAGGACTGCTGTATCAGAGAAGCCGTGAAGTGGCCAGCAGCTTAAACATGTGTTTGCAAACATTTGTGACAAATTCTCTGAATTTTATTACCAGATAGATTCAGGGATGGTTACAGGTAATTTTCAGTGTGCGGAAGGGAATTTGGGGGTGGGGATTTGCACCCCCCTTCCTCTTTGTTTGTCTGTCTATGACCCCTCCCCCTTCCAGCACCTGATGTGTAGTTATCTCCAGGTATGATTGAGCAGCTTCCAAATTGTCTGCTTGTGTGCATGAGGCATTGAATGGGAGCAGCATTTGGAAGGCATGCTGTTCCTTGTAGTGCCAATGGGAGATCCTGGGGGTGGCTCCCTGGTAAGTTAGCTCTCTGTCTGGAAATGTTTTAGTAATGGCCTTTATCATGAGGCGTACTGTGACAAATTACATGGCCCAATGTGGGCACTGCTATTAAGTAGTTAGGACTGCTGTATCAGAGAAGCCGTGAAGTGGCCAGCAGCTTAAACATGTGTTTGCAAACATTTGTGACAAATTCTCTGAATTTTATTACCAGATAGATTCAGGGATGGTTACAGGTAATTTTCAGTGTGCGGAAGGGAATTTGGGGGTGGGGATTTGCACCCCCCTTCCTCTTTGTTTGTCTGTCTATGACCCCTCCCCCTTCCAGCACCTGATGTGTAGTTATCTCCAGGTATGATTGAGCAGCTTCCAAATTGTCTCCTCTCTTGAATAAGCTAGGAGCGAGAGTTTCCCGGTCGGAGTTTGCAGAATTTAACTAAGTGTTCGGAGGACCCATAGTACATGCAGAGGTTACCCTGTCGACGACGAAGTCGTTCCTCTTCTGTGAGGTGAGAGCGCCCAATCTGCATAGGTTCTTCTGTCGTTACCGGAGACTGTGAAGAAGAGTCTTGTCGAGGCCTAGGATGATAACGTGGACTGGATCGCTCTGCCCTGGATTTCTCTAAACATCGCTCCCTGTAGCGTAGGTCAAGTTTGTTACAGAGAGAAATCAATCCATCCAGTTTAGTTGGCACGTCCCGGATAGTTAAATCATCCTTGATTCTCTCTGAAAGTCCATTCCAAAACGCGGCAATCAGGGCCTCCTCATTCCAGTTTAACTCTGAAGACAACGTGCGAAACTGAATAATATATTGACTGACAGGACGTAAACCTTGACGTAGACGGAGAATCTCCAAGGATGCTGAGGTGGTCCTGCCTGGTTCGTCAAAGATTCTCCGGAAGGAAGATACGAACTCTTTGTAATTAGAGAGGATAGGATCACCTCTCTCCCATAATGGTGATGCCCACTCCAGAGCCTGACCAGAGAGGAGGGCAATAATATATGCAACCTTAGAACGAGCTGATGGGAAACTGGCGGACATCAGTTCGAACTGGATCTCGCATTGATTCAGGAATCCTCTGCAAAGTTTTGGAGTCCCGTCAAACTTACTTGGAGAGGGTAACTGCAAGCGGGACGTAGGCAGCATCACAGGAGAAGCTGTAGTGGTAACTGGGACAACCGGAGTTGGAATCTGAACTTGAGACGTTTTAATAACTGTATGAAGAGTCTCTAAACGGTCTGCCATAGTTTGCATAAACTGCACTATTTGTGTCTGTATAGACTCCTGGTTTTCCAGACGGGAAAGGATATCTGACGTAGCACCGCCTCCTGCGAATTGGTCACTTGACGGATCCATGTGGCCAGTGCTTACTGTCAGGCCCAGGTGTTTTTGTGAATCCGTTAACCCGGAACCAACCACAGGTGTAGGTGCTGGGGTATGAAGAAAGCAGGGAGGACAAAGAAAGTTCCGCTTCATATATTTATTAAATAACAATTCAGTAAGGAGTTAAATGACTAGTTGTTAATCATCATTATACTGAAGTATTGCAAGAATGGCAGAAATAATATGCAAGAGAAAACTCAAAAATAAATAAAAGAAATGTTCATGGAAACATATGCAAAAGCAAGCTGAAGAATAAATGTTGGATTGTCCAAATATAAACAAGCTTTGATGCAGAACTGCAGATTGTGTTTAACTGGTTAATGCAGACATGGTGAATTAACTGTAAGAATTTGCAATGGAGTTTTGAGGGTTAACTGAGAGACTGTGATGAATTATCCTTGTAATGACAACATAGCAAATAAAAAGTACTGAATTGGGTTACTTGCGGGTTCCGGAGATCACTGTGAAACTGTAGTAGAAGACAAGGTGATGAATGGGTTAAATGCAGAGTTGAACAAACGAACAGCTGAGAGAAACAGAATCCTCCAGACTTTGAATGATAGGCAGACTGACAAGGTAACCTCATGCAGGACACTGGGAATCCAACTATTTCCAATAGGAGTGCAATTAACTGACAGCACAGCAGAGAGCCGGTGGATCTTTCAGCAGTGAAGGCTGCAGACGGACCTCTGGGAACGGAGGCGATATCTGGACCACGGGAATCACACAGGAATGCACGGAGAGAGCTCAGAGCTAGAGCACAGCTTTGATACAACAAAGCACTGGCCCAGAGTGACATAATCCCAGCCTACTTAAAGGCAGCACAAGCACGGGATTGGCTTACACCTGCCCACAGGTGTTTTCACAAGTGCTCAGTATTAGCTATTTGGTCTCCAACATGGCCACCTCCTATACAGCAGACACACCGCAGTGCCTTAGGCCATTTGGTCCCCGCACTCACAGTTCCCAGACTCTGCATTACCTGTGCCATTGATCACGCCGTGTCCCCACACGGGCGCACAGCACCGCGAGCAACCGCACTGGCAACGGATGAACCCCAGAACCCGCAAAGGTGAGAGACCGGTTCGTGACAACTGGCTCCTCCCTCTATGCCCCTCCTCCAGACCTCAGTTAGACTTTGTGCCCAGGAGTGATGGGTCACACACTAGGGGAGCTCTACTGAGTTTCTCTGAAAGACTTTATGTTAGGTTTTTTATTTTCAGGGAGACCTGCTGGCTACAGGCTCCCTGCAGCGTGGGACTGAGGGGAGAGAAGCAGGACCTACTTCTGTGAGTTTCAAGGCTCTGCTTCTCGGCTACTGCACACCATTAGCTGCAGAGGGTTCGATCACTTGGTGCGCCTAGCTGCTTGTTCCCGGAGCCGCGCCGTCACCCCCTCACAGAAGCCAGAAGAAAGAAGTCGGGTGAGTATTGGAAGAAAAGAAGACTTCAGACGGCAGAAGACTTCAGTAACGGAGGTACAGTGGTAGTGCTGCTCTTCATGCTCCCACACACCAACGGCACTCACAGGGTGCAGGGCGCTGGTGGGGGGGGGGGGCATGTTACTGGTCTGCTTAATGTGAACAACTGGCAAAAAAAAAAGCATTTAGGTGCCGAGGCACCGTGGTTCATCCCCCGCCAGTATACTTTGATTATTTCCCCGCCACCGCTTATACGGGTGCAGGGCGCGCGGGGGGGAGCGCCCTGGGCAGCGAGTCAGTTTTAACAGTTCTTACTCTCGCTGCCGGGGGCTCCATATACAGACCCCCACAGGCGCGTTATGCCGTGGTCCCCGTCGGGCGCCATGGGTACAGGGCGCCGGGATGTGGTGGCGCCCGGGGCAGCATAGATAGTTAGAGCTCCCGGGCGCCGCATTCGGGGACCCACCTGAGAGCGGCAGGTGCGCGATGCGCCGGAACTCCCGCTTCCCGAACGTTGTCTGGGGTGCACGGCGCGCAGGGGGGCGCCCTGAGCAGCATGGTGCTGAGTATATATATATATATATATATATACCCTATATTTAGTACTCGGCCTATTTGGCTTTCAGATCCAGGGGGGCTATAGCGCACCGAGAGGGGCGGAGCTTAGCCTCACACACTAAGTCAGCGCCATTTTTCCCTGCTGTCCCCGCCAAGAACCAACAGTGGGGAACGCAATGTTTGGACTGTGTTGCCCTCCCAGAGGTGTATTCTCCCTGTGTATAGGGTCCCCCGGCTCAATATAGGGTTATATATATATATATATATATATATATATATATTTATATTATTATTATTATTATTTTTTTGTCGAGCGGGCTTAAGTGCGCCGGGAAGGGGCGGAGCTTAGACCTCACAGAGGGGTCAGCGCCATTTTCCAAAGTTCCCCACCGGGACTTGCTGTATACTAAGAAGGAAGGGGGACACAGAGTGTTTTAATGCTGTATGGGTGTCATACAGCATTAGAATTGATAATGGACGCAGAATCCTTGGGGGCAATTTACTAAGCTCCCGATTTTGACCGAGATGCCGTTTTTTCATCAAAGTGTCATCTCGGTAATTTACTAAACACTAATCACGGCAGAGATGAGGGCATTCGTAATTTTTTCAAGTCCAAGTAAAAAATTACGAATGAATACACCATCGGTCAAAACGCGGCTGTTTAAGTATGAATCTCGGTCATTTACTAAGAAGTGCAAAGCAAAAAAAATACAAACACTGCCGTGAAAAATTACAACTCGTAAAAAAGTGCTAAAAAAAAACAGACCTTTTTTTTTTTTTCCCGTGATTAGATAGGCATGCACGGATCCATGAGATCCGTGCATGTATATCAGTGGGAAGGGGTGGGAAAGTGCTTATTTTTTCATAAAAAAATGCGTGGGGTCCCCCCTCCTAAGCATAACCAGCCTCGGGCTCTTTGAGCCGATCCTGGTTGCAAAAATATTGGGGGGAAAATGACAGGGGTTCCCCCATATTTAAGCAACCAGCATCGGGCTCTGGTCCTGGTCCCAAAAATACGGGGGACAAAAAGAGTAGGGGTCCCCCGTATTTTTAAAACCAGCACCGGGCTCCACTAGCTGGACAGATAATGCCACAGCCGGGGGTCACTTTTATATAGTGCCCTGCGGCCGTGGCATCAAAAATCCAACTAGTCACCCCTGGCCGGGGTACCCTGGGGGAGTGGGGACCCCTTCAATCAAGGGGTCCCCCCCCCCCAGCCACCCAAGGGCCAGGGGTGAAGCCCAAGGCTGTCCCCCCCCCATCCAATGGGCTGCGGATGGGGGGGCTGATAGCCTTTGTTGTAAAAGAAAAGATATTGTTTTTAGTAGCAGTACTACAAGTCCCAGCAAGCCTCCCCCGCATGCTGGTACTTGGAGAACCACAAGTACCAGCATGCGGCGGAAAAACTGGCCCGCTGGTACCTGTAGTACTATTACTAAAAAAATACCCAAAAAAAGACAAGACACACACACCGTGAAAGTATAATTTTATTACATACATACACACATACATCCATACTTACCTTAAGTTCCCACGCAGGTCGGTCCTCTTCTCCAGTAGAATCCAAGGGGTACCTGTTGAAGAAATTATACTCACCAGATCCAGGGGTCCAGGCTCCTCGGCAAATCCAGGGTTAATCCACGTACTTGCAAAAAATAAAAAAACGGTGTCCCGACCACGAACTGAAAGGGGACCCATGTTTGCACATGGGTCACCTTTCCACGAATGCCAGAAACCCACTTTGACTTCTGTCTAAGTGGGTTTCTTCAGCCAATCAGGGAGCGCCACGTTGTAGCACTCTCCTGATCAGCTGTGTGCTCCTGTCCTCACTGACAGGCAGCACGCGGCAGTGTTACAATGTAGCGCCTATGCGCTACATTGTAACCAATGATGGGAACTTTCTGCTCAGCGGTGACGTCACTTTACTTGCCTTCTTTGCTGCAGTTTTGCATTGTGTACTGATAAGCCTATTATCCATGAGCACCCCCAAATCTTTTTCCACTACAGTTACCCCTGTAATATCCCCATTTAGAGTGTACGATGTTAGTGTGTTTTTTGTCCCAAAATGCATAATTTAGCATTTTTTTATATTGAACCGCATTCCCCATTTAGACGCCCAGGCTTCAAGTTTACATAAGTCATTTTGTAGAGACTCCACATCGCTGTCTGAATTACCTTACACAGCTTAGTATCATCCACAAAGATTAACACTGTGCTTTCCAGGACTATTCCTAGATCGTTGATAAATATATTGAACAGTAGCATGCCAAGTACGGACCCTTGTGGTATTCCACTAACTACTAGTGCCCAGCTGGAGAACATCCCATTGACCACAACTCATTGTGCCATGTTATCAAGCCAATTACCTATCCATGTACAAATAGTATATCCTAGACCAAGTTCCCTTAATTTGATGATCAGTCTCCTGTGAGGCACTGTATCGAAGGCTTTTGCAAAATCTAAATACACCACATCCACTGCTTTTCCCTGATGAAGATTCTCACTCACTTCCTCGTAGAAGCTAATTAAGTTAGTTTGACATGATCTGTTTCTTACGCTCCCCCCTTCTCCACCCCCAAATAGTTCACTACCCCCATCCTTACTGCTCTCCCTAATTAACCCATAGCTTCTAGCTAAATATTCCCCCCAGGCTCCTAGTTTAAAAGTTCCTCCAATCTTCTAACCATCCTGCCCCCCCAGCACCGCAGCCCCCTCTGAATTCAGGTGCAATCCATCGCAAGAAGAATAAAGTATGAGTGCGCTGTCAGCGGCAGCCAGTATGGGGGAGGTCAGCCCCCAAATGAATAGACAATAGATGACGCCTGACTGAGAAGTCCACCCAGTGTTCCAGGAACATAAACCCCTCCTTCCTACACCAGTCTCTAAGCCACACATTTACCTCCGTGATCTCCCTCTGCCTCCCTGGGCTAGCACATGGCAATGGTAATTTCTCTGACGTCCTAGTGGATGCTGGGAACTCCGTAAGGACCATGGGGAATAGCAGGCTCCGAAGGAGGCTGGGCACTCTAGAAATATCTTAGACTACCTGGTGTGCACTGGCTCCTCCCACTATGACCCTCCTCCAAGCCTCAGTTAGATTTCGTGCCCGGCCGAGGTTGGATGCACACTAGGGGCTCTCCTGAGCTCTTAGAAAGTAATAGTCTTAGATTTTTTTATTTTCAGTGAGACCTGCTGGCAACAGGCTCACTGCAACGAGGGACTAAGGGGAGAAGAAGCAAACTCGCCTGCTTGCAGCCGGATTGGGCTTCTTAGGCTACTGGACACCATTAGCTCCAGAGGGATCGACCGCAGGCCCAGCCTTGATGTTCGGTCCCGGAGCCGCGCCGCCGTCCCCCTTACAGAGCCAGAAGCAAGAAGATGGTCCGGAAAATCGGCGGCATGAAGACTCTGTCTTCACCAAGGTAGCGCACAGCACTGCAGCTGTGCGCCATTGCTCCTCTCTCACACTTCACACTCCGGTCACTGAGGGTGCAGGGCGCTGGGGGGGGGGGGCGCCCTGAGGCAGCAATAAAAACACCTTGGCTGGCTAAAATACCTCAATATATAGCCCCAGGGGCTATATATGAGGTAAATACCCCTGCCAAAATTCCATAAAAAGCGGGAGAATAGGCCGCGATAAAGGGGCGGAGCCTATCTCCTCAGCACACTGGCGCCATTTTTCCCTCACAGCTCCGCTGGAAGGAAGCTCCCTGGCTCTTCCCTGCAATCTACAGTACCAGTAAGAGGGAAAAGAGAGGGGGGCATTAAATTTGGCAGTATATACATTATATTTTATTGAAAAGCAGCTATTAGGGACATAACTCAGTTAGTCCCTGTATATATATAGCGCTCTGGTGTGTGCTGGCATACTCTTACTCTGTCCCCCCAAAGGGCTTTTTGTGGGTCCTGTCCTCTGTTTGAGCATTCCCTGTGTGTGTGGAGTGTGTCGGTACGGCTGTGTCGACATGTTTGAGGAGGATAATGATGTGGAGGGGGAGCAGATGCCTTTAGCAGGGATGTCATCCCCTGGGGGGCAGACACCTGAGTGGATGAGTTTATGGCAGGAAATGAGTGCACGTATAGACTCCTTACATAAAGAATTTGACGACATGCCGACTGTGGGACAGCCGAGTCTTCAGCTCGTGCCTGTCCAGGTGTCTCAAAAGTCATCAGGGGCTCTGAAACGCCCGCTATCTCAGATGGCACAAGTAGATGTCGACACGGATACTGACACCAGTGTCGACGACGATGAGTCAAATTTAATGCCCGTTAAGGCCATTCACTGCATGATTGAGGCAATGAAAGAGGTGTTAAATATTTCTGATTTACATCCAGGTACCACAAAAAAGGGTATTATGTTTGGGGAGAAAAAACTACCTGTAGTTTTTCCCCCGTCAGATGAATTAAATGAAGTGTGTGAAGAAGCGTGGGCTTCCCCTGATAAGAAATTGGTAATTCCTAAGAAGATACTAATGGCGTTCCCTTTCCCGCCAGAGGATAGGTTACGTTGGGAAACACCCCCTAGGGTGGATAAAGCGCTCACACGTTTGTCTAAAAAGGTGGCACTACCGTCCCAGGATACGGCCGCCCTTAAGGAACCTGCTGATAGAAAGCAGGAGGCGATCCTGAAGTCTGTATATACACACTCAGGCATTATACTCAGACCAGCTATTGCGTCAGCATGGATGTGCAGTGCTGCCGCTGCGTGGTCAGATAAATTGTCAGAAAATATTGACACAGTAGACAGAGACACGATTCTGCTAACAATTGACCATATCAAAGACTCAGTCTTATACATGAGAGATGCACAGAGGGAAATCTGCTGGCTGGCATCTAAAGTAAGTGCATTATCCATCTCTGCTAGGAGATGCTTATGGACTCGCCAGTGGACAGGAGATGCAGATTCCAAGAGGCACATGGAAGTTTTGCCTTATAAAGGGGAGGAATAATTTGGGGATGGTCTCTCCGACCTAGTTTCCACAGCAACGTCTGGGAAGTCAGCATTTCTACCCCATGTCCCCTCACAGCCTAAGAAGGCGCCATTTTATCAGGTTCAGTCCTTTCGGACCCAGAAAAACAAGCGTGGAAAAGGAGGGTCTTTTCTGTCAAGAAGCAGAGGCAGGGGAAAAAGGCTGCAGCAAACAGCAGGTTCCCAGGAACAAAAGTCCTCCCCCGCTTCCTCTTCCAAGTCCGCCGCATGACGGTGGGGCTCCACAGGCGGAGCCAGGTACGGTGGGGGCCCGCCTCATGAATTTCAGCGATCAGTGGGCTCACTCACAGGTGGATCCCGGGATCCTTCAAATAGTATCTCAGGGATACAAGCTGGAATTCGAGGCGGCTCCACCCCACCGGTTCCTAAAATCCGCCTTGCCGATTGCTCCCTCAGACAGGGATGCGGTGCTAGCAGCGATTCACAAGCTGTATTCCCAGCAGGTGATAATCAGGGTACCCTTACTTCAACAAGGCCGGGGTTACTATTCCACACTATTTGTGGTGCCGAAACCGGACGGTTCGGTGAGACCCATTTTAAATTTGAAATCCTTGAACACATACATAAAAAAATTCAAGTTCAAGATGGAATCGCTCAGGGCGGTTATTGCAAGCCTGGACGAGGGGGATTACATGGTATCCCTGGACATCAAGGATGCTTACCTGCATGTCCCCATTTACAATCCTCACCAGGAGTACCTCAGATTTGTGGTACAGGATTGCCATTACCAATTCCAGACGCTGCCGTTTGGACTCTCCACGGCACCGAGGGTATTTACCAAGGTTATGGCGGAAATGATACTCCTTCGAAAAAAGGGAGTTTTAATTATCCCATACTTGGAGGATCTCCTAATAAAGGCACGATCCAAGGAACAGTTGTTAGTGGGAGTAGCACTATCTCAGGAAGTGCTGCGCCAGCACGGCTGGATTCTGAATATCCCAAAGTCACAGCTGGTCCCCACGACACGTCTAATGTTCCTGGGAATGATTCTGGACACAGTCCAGAAAAAAGTGTTTCTCCCGGAGGAGAAAGCCAGGGAGTTGTCTTCTCTAGTCAGAGACCTCCTAAAACCAAAACAGGTATCGGTGCATCACCGCACGTGCGTCCTGGGAAAGATGGTAGCTTCTTACGAAGCAATTCCATTCGGCAGGTTCCATGACAGAATTTTTCAGTGGGACCTGTTGGACAAGTGGTCCGGATCGCATCTTCAGATGCATCGCTTGATAACCCTGTCCCCAAGAACCAGGGTGTCTCTTCTGTGGTGGCTGCAGAGTGCTCATCTTCTGGAGGGCCGCAGATTCGGCATACAGGACTGGGTCCTGGTGACCACGGATGCCAGCCTACGAGGCTGGGGGGCAGTCACAAAGGGAAGAAACTTCCAAGGACTATGGTCAAGTCAGGAGACTGCCCTTCACATAAATATTCTGGAACTAAGGGCCATTTACAATGCCCTAAGTCAAGCAAAATCCCTGCTCCTACACCAGCCGGTGCTGATCCAGTCAGACAACATCACGGCAGTCGCCCATGTGAATCGACAGGGCGGCACAAGAAGCAGGATGGCAATGGCAGAAGCCACAAGAATTCTCCGATGGGCGGAGAATCATGTACTAGCACTGTCAGCAGTGTTCATCCCGGGAGTGGACAACTGGGAAGCAGACTTTCTCAGCAGGCACGACCTCCACCCGGGAGAGTGGGGACTTCATCCAGAAGTCTTCCAAATGATTGTAAATCAATGGGGTCGTCCACAGGTGGACATGATGGCGTCCCGCCTAAACAAAAAACTAGGGAGGTATTGCGCCAGGTCAAGAGACCCTCAGGCAGTAGCTGTGGACGCTCTAGTGACACCGTGGGTGTACCGGTCAGTTTATGTGTTCCCTCCTCTACCTCTCATACCAAAAGTATTGAGAATAATAAGAAAGCGAGGAGTAAACACAATTCTCGTGGTTCCGGATTGGCCAAGAAGAGCGTGGTACCCGGAACTTCAAGAGATGATCTCAGAGGACCCGTGGTCTCTGCCGCTCAGACAAGACCTGCTACAGCAGGGGCCCTGTCTGTTCCAAGACTTACCGCGGCTGCGTTTGACGGCATGGCGGTTGAACGCCGGATCCTGAAGGAAAAGGGCATTCCGGAGGAAGTCATTCCTACGCTTATTAAAGCCAGGAAAGAGGTCACAGCAACTCATTATCACCGCATATGGCGGAAGTATGTTGCATGGTGTGAGGCCGAAAAGGCCCCAACGGAGGAATTTCAACTAGGTCGATTTCTGCATTTCCTGCAAGCAGGAGTAAATATGGGCCTAAAACTGGGCTCCATTAAGGTACAGATCTCGGCTCTGTCGATTTTCTTTAAAAAAGAACTAGCTTCAGTACCTGAAGTTCAGACGTTTGTTAAAGGAGTGCTGCATATTCAGCCCCCGTTTGTGCCCCCTGTGGCACCTTGGGATCTCAACGTGGTGTTGAGTTTCTTAAAATCACATTGGTTTGAACCACTAAAAACCGTGGATCTGAAATATCTCACGTGGAAGGTGGTTATGTTATTGGCCTTGGCTTCTGCCAGGCGAGTATCAGAATTGGCGGCTTTGTCTTGTAAAAGCCCTTATCTGATTTTCCATATGGATAGGGCAGAATTGAGGACTCGTCCCCAGTTTCTCCCAAAGGTGGTGTCAGCGTTTCACCTGAACCAGCCTATTGTGGTGCCTGCGGCTACTAGGGACTTGGAGGACTCCAAGTTGCTAGACGTTGTCAGGGCACTGAAAATATATGTTTCCAGAACGGCTAGAGTCAGAAAATCTGACTCGCTGTTTATCCTATATGCACCCAACAAGCTGGGTGCTCCTGCTTCTAAGCAGACTATTGCTCGTTGGATTTGTAATACAATTCAGCTTGCACATTCTGTGGCAGGCCTGCCACAGCCAAAATCTGTCAATGCCCATTCCACAAGGAAGGTGGGCTCATCTTGGGCGGCTGCCCGAGGGGTCTCGGCTTTACAACTTTGCCGAGCTGCTACTTGGTCAGGGGCAAACACATTTGCAAAATTCTATAAATTTGATACCCTGGCTGAGGAGGACCTGGAGTTCTCTCATTCGGTGTTGCAGAGTCATCCGCACTCTCCCGCCCGTTTGGGAGCTTTGGTATAATCCCCATGGTCCTTACGGAGTTCCCAGCATCCACTAGGACGTCAGAGAAAATAAGAATTTACTCACCGGTAATTCTATTTCTCGTAGTCCGTAGTGGATGCTGGGCGCCCATCCCAGGTGCGGTTTATCTGCAATACTTGTACATAGTTATTGTTAACTAAATCAGGTTATTGTTGAGCCATCTGTTGAGAGGCTCTGTTGTTTCATACTGTTACCTGGGTTTCATATCACGAGTTGTACGGTGTGATTGGTGTGGCTGGTATGAGTCTTACCCGGGATTCAAAATCCTTCCTTATTATGTCAGCTCGTCCGGGCACAGTATCCTAACTGAGGCTTGGAGGAGGGTCATAGTGGGAGGAGCCAGTGCACACCAGGTAGTCTAAGATCTTTCTAGAGTGCCCAGCCTCCTTCGGAGCCCGCTATTCCCCATGGTCCTTATGGAGTTCCCAGCATCCACTACGGACTACTAGAAATAGAATTACCGGTGAGTAAATTCTTATTATTTCAGAGAATATTACCCTAGATGTCCTTGCCTTAAGTTTCTTGCCTAAGTCCCTATAGTCTTTCTTAAGGACATCCTACCTGCCACTAACTTTGTCATTGGTGCCAACATGCACCAAGACCGCCGAGTCTTTACCAGCCCTTCCCAACAATCTATCTACCCTGTCCGCGATGTGCCGTACCCGAGCACCCAGAAGACAGCAGACTGTACGGCGATCACGGTCCCAGTAGCAGATTGCCCTGTCTTCCTGATAATAGAATCCCCTACCACCACAATCTGACTAGCTACCTTACTATCTTTTTTCCCATCTGTTCCGGGGGGACAGCTCTTCTGGTTGCTAGAGGAAACTGTCTCCTCTGGTTCCGTCATTTCCTCACTGCCATCCTCAGAATCTTCATCCAATCGGGTGAATTTATTGGGGTTTGGCAGATCGGAGATGTCCTGTCTTCCCCTCCCCCTCTTCTTCTTCCTTCTAACCATGACCCAGCTGTCTACCTGATCTTCCTCGTCTACCAGTGATCCCCCTGCAACTCCTCCACCATTCTGTGTAAACTTTGCTCGAGATTGTGAATGCTCCTCGGTCGCATAACGATCCGCTCTAGATCAGTTACCTGGGCTTCCAGGACGGCCGTACGGTCACATCTCGCACAGATTTACCCGCACTTGGACTGTTGTGTCAGGTGCTCATACATCATGCACGACACGCACTGAGTGAGATTCCCAATCTCGGCCACACCCATTTTTTTATTAGTGCTAACTCCCTGTTACCTTCAGAAAATCAAAAAGAGGGGACAATCAATATATAAGGAACAATAAATAAATAAAATAAAGGAATAAGGGACAATAAATAAATAAAAATATATATATATAAATAAATGGATAGGATAAGGATAAATTTAGTACAAAGACAGGGACTCAACAATAAAATGCAGTAATGGACAAAGGAAGACAATCAGTTATACAACACAGTGGGAAAAGCTAATAGGGAAAGTTAATACTTATCTGCTCCACTGATCTGTGCACAGAAGATGTTCTCCCCAGCTGCAGGCTCCCTTCCCCACCGGCTGCTGGCTCCCTCCGGCCGCTGCTTCCTCCTGGCTGCTGGCTCTCCCTGGCTGCTGGCTTCCCCCTTGCTGCCGGCTTCTGGCTCCCCTGGCTTGCGGCTCTAGCACCTCGCCGCTCCGTCCTTGTGTGCACCCTTGTGTGTGCGCACCCAGCGTCACTTCTGGTTCCAGTCGCTCGATGCTCTATCTCAGTAATAGGTTTCTCCTACATACTTGAAATGTATTTGTAGTTGATTACGTGCTCATATTGATTATTATACTAATGTATAACCTGTGACTGCTGAATTTACTATAATTCTATCCGTTTTTTTCTGTCTATTCCGATCTTCAATACTTGTACAAAGCAGGTTAGAGTCGGATTTTATGTCACTTTAACAAAATTTAAAGTGATTACAGTCGCAAATTGTGTAGTACACTGTGCAAGCATCTGATTATTTATCATGTCTAAGAGCGGCAAGGATGAGGAAAATACACTCACAGCAGCACCAATACTCATATCATGTTTGTCAAAGCTGGTTAACCTCTCAGGATCTGGTTCAGAATTTTTTTTTAGCTTTCACCAAAGTCTCTCTCTGCAAGTTGAACCCCCATGGGCTACCTTTGTACAGACCTTTATCCAGTGTAGCTGAGTGGATAATTCCAACTTCTGTACCAGGGATAGGTTACACTATTAACCCTTACATGCAGCATTCCACCTGGGGTTTATCACATCCAGCAGGGAGGCAGCAGCCTCTCAACAAAACAGGCTGAAAGGCCAGTGGTAAGTAAAGCACATAGACATGAAACAACATCTTCACAGTCTACACATGCTTCAGATGAGGATTCTTTGGAGAAAGAAGACTCATTACACTCTGGTTCTGCATACAAAGATGAGGAGGAAGGTCTCAGCTCAGTGGACATATCTGAGTTAATTAATGTGATGAAAGCCATGTTATCATTATAAGAATCAGCAGAGCCTGTGTTAAAATCCAAGTCAACTGTGTCTAAATGTCCCAAAACAGTCAGGACTGAGTTTCCTGGGTCAGAACAGCTGAAGGAAATTATGGAAGAGGCTTGGGCTACTCTCAGTAAGAAATGTAGAATTCCAAGGAAATGGAATTCCAATTATCCTCTTCTGGCTGAGGACTTTTTAAACAGGGAGGTGGCCCCCAAAGTAGATCTGCATGTCATTCGGTTACTGGGAATATCTACATTACCTCTGCCTTCAACATCATTAAATGTCATGGATAGGAGAGTTGATGGTTTTCTAAAAAAAACATTTTTTTCCCTGTCTGGGGCAATCAGAAGACCAGTCATGGCTTCAGCCTGGCTGGCAAAAAGCAGTGGCTGCCTGGGCTGATGCATTGGAAATGGATCTTTCAATTGCATATAGAGAGCAAAAATCTCATGTAGCACATATCAAACAGGCTGCAATGTTTTTGGAAGAAGCAGCCTTGAATATGGGTACTATTGCCTCTCGGGCATCAGCTTTAGCAGTAGCCACTCGCAGAGCAGTTTCGCTACGTATATGGGTGGTCATTCCGAGTTGTTCACTCGGAAGCTGCTTTTAGCAGTTTTGCACACGCTAAGCCGCGCCTACTGGGAGTGAATCTTAGCTTATCAAATTTGCGAACAAAAGATTTGCAATATTGCGAAAAGACTTCTCTGTGCAGTTTCTGAGTAGCTCGAGACTTACTCTGCCAGTGCGATCAGTTCAGTGCTTGTCGTTCCTGGTTTGACGTCACAAACACACCCAGTGTTCGCCCACACACTCCTCCGTTTCTCCAGCCACTCCCGCGTTTTCCCAGAAACTGTAGCGTTTTTTCAAACACTCCCATAAAACGTCCAGTTTCCGCCCAGAAACACCCACTTCCTGTCAATCACACTCCGATCTCCAGAACGATGAAAAAATCTTGTAATGCCGTGAGTAAAATACCAATCTTCATAGCAAATTTACTTGGCGCAGTCGCAGTGCGAACATTGCGCATGCGCAATTAGCGGAAAATCGCTGCGATGCGAAGAAAATTACTGAGCGAACAACTCGGAATGAGGGCCATAGAAAGCTGATTCAGAATCCAAAAAGGTTTTGGAGTCTTTACCTTTTACTGGAGATATTCTTTTTGGTAAAGACTTATCCAGTATCTTGGAGTCAGAAGCAGACTCCCAAAAAGTGAAGTTTCCTTCCACATACAAATTCAAGCCTAAAGTTCTGGCTTTTCAGCCCTTTCCGTCTCAAGTGAAAACAAAAGAAAACAGTCCCAATACAACAAGTCTGGTGTTAAAGCCGAATTATAATAATAATAGAGAGTTCTCCATTGTGATGATATCAGTGGCGTAACTAGAAATTTATCTCCCCCAAGCCAAAAAATTCTTCGGCGCCCCCCCCCCCCCCCTCATCATTTGGAGCAATAAAGGGGTCAATATGCGCGCAGCAAAAAAGGGGTGTGGCTTCGTTGGAGTGGGCGTGGTTTCATTGGAATGGGCGTGGCATTGCAGGAAAAAACTACCTTATACCCCAGTTTTGCAACCTGCATGCCCAGACGTTTGCCACCACAGGAAAGAAAAATAATCCTGATTCATGCCCCTTACATTGTAATTTTTCCTCCTTATAGTAATGCCCAGTATACATTATGTCACATACTGCAATGGCCCTTAGACATTATGCCACACACAATAATGCACATGACACAGTATGCACACACCATAATGCCCCTGACACATTATGCCACACACCGTAATGCCTGTGACACATTATGACAGGAATCGCAATGCCCATTATACATTATGCTACACACTGCACTGCCCCTGATACATTATAGCACATACAATGTCTGTGACACATTATGACACACACTGCAATGTCCGTGATACATTATACCACACACTGCAATGCCCGATACATTATAGCACATACAATGCCTGTGACACATTATGCCACACACTGCAATGACCTTGAGACATGGGCCCTCATTCCGAGTTGTTCGCTCGGTATTTTTCATCGCATCGCAGTGAGAATTCTCTTAGTGCGCATGCGTAATGGTCGCACAGCGCATGCGCCAAGTAACTTTACTAAGAAGATAGTATTTTTACTCACGGCTTTTTCATCGCTCCGGCGATCGCATTGTGATTGACAGGAAATGGGTGTTACTGGGCGGAAACACGGCGTTTTATGGGCGTGTGACTCAAAACGCTACCGTTTCCGGAAAAAACGCAGGCGTGTCTGGAGAAACGGTGGGAGTGCTTGGGCGAACGCTGGGTGTGTTTATGACGTCAGCCGGGACCGAAAAGCACTGAAATGATCGCACAGGCAGAGTAAGTCTGGAGCTACTCAAAAACTGCTAACTCGTTTGTGATCGCAATATTGCGCATACATCGGTCGCACATTTAAGAAGCTAAGATTCACTCCCAGTAGGCGGCGGCTTAGCGTGTGTAACTCTGCTACATTCGCCTTGCGAGCGATCAACTCGGAATGAGGGCCATTATACCACAATGCCCGTGATATAGTATACCATACACCGTAATGCCTGTGACACATCGCAATGCCCATTATACCCTATGCCACACACCGCAATGCCCGTTATATATTATGCCACACTGCAATGACCCTGAGACATTATACCACATACCACAATGCCCGTGATATAGTATACCACACACCGTAATGCCTGACACATTATGACACACACCGCAATGTCCGTGATACATTATGCCACACACTGCAATGACCCTGAGACATTATACCACATATCACAATGCCCGCGATATAGTATACCATACACCGTAATGCCTGTGACACATTATGACACACACCGCAATGTCCGTGGTACATTATGCCACACACCGTAATGCCCATTACACATTAAGTCCTACAGTAAGGCTTCTAATTACTTTTCAATTACCTGCTCGTTGTCAGGGGTTTCATGCACTGGGTGTCATGCTCGTTGCCATGGGTTTCATGCTCTTGGTTCCATGCACGGTGCCAGGGGTTTTCATGCTCAGGGTGTCATGCTCGTTGCCAGGGGTTTCATGCACTGGGTGTCATGCTCGTTGCCAGGGGCTTCATGCACTGGGTGTCATGCTCGTTGCTAGGAGGTAGTCCTTGTTGCTAGGGCTGTGCTCCCAGTGCCACATATGTCCCCAGTGCCAGATATTCCCCCACGGTGCCAGGTACTCACATGCCCCCAGTGCCAAATATAGCCCCCCCCCCCATGTGCCAGGTACACATATGCCTCCCCAGTGCCAGATATTCCCCCACAGTGCCACATATGCCCCCAGTGCCAGATATTCCCCCCCAGTGCTATATATGCCCCCAGTGCCAGATATTGCCCCCCCCCCTGTGCCATATATGCCCCCAGTGCCAGATATTCCCCCCAGTGCCACATTTGCCCCAGTGCCAGATATCCCCCCCCCGTGCCACATATGTCCCCAGTGCCAGATATTCCCCCCAGTGCCATAAATGTCCCCAGTGCCAGATATTCCCCCCCCCCTCCCTGCCAAATATGCCCCCAGTGCCAGATATTCCCCCCAGTGCCAGATATTCCCCCCAGTGCCATAAATGTCCCCAGTGCCAGATATTCCCCCCAGTGCCATAAATGTCCCCAGTGCCAGATATTCCCCCAGTGCCAGATATGCCCCCAGTGCTATATATCCCCCCAGTGCCAGATATGCCCCATCAGTGCGTCGTCGTCCCCCTTCCTCCGCCGCCGCTCCCCCGCTGTTAGGAGGGACACGGAGGGCACAGTGCGCGCCTCTCCTGTGTCCCTCCTGTGTCTCCGGCGGCTGCGGGTCACTGTAATAAAGGAAGTGCTCACGAACGGCACTTCCTTTATGAGACCTGCGGCCGCCGGAGACCCAGGAGGGACACAGGGAGGCGCGCACTGTGCCCTCCGTGTCCCTCCTAACAGCAGGGGAGGAAACGAGACCGCAGACTGACATGCGGACGCTCGTCCGCATGTCAGTCTGCACTAAATCAGTGGCGCCCCCGCAGCCCTCGCCCCCAAGCCACCGCGAGGGCTGCGGGGGCAGTAGTTACGCCACTGGATGATATTCAGCATATAGAATTTATTATCAAAGAGGGAACCACTCCCAATATTCTGCACAGAGGAGCCTGGACCAAGACATAATTCATCAATGAGCCTGTGTCTTTAGAACACTGACTTTACATTATTTATACCATAACATTATACAATTATTCAGAGCTTATTTACAAACAAGGCGTACATATAGATTAAATCATGGAGATACATTGGTTGATGAAATACCAAATATGGTCAGATTAGCTAATTAAAGAGAGTGGTTTTATCCATAAGATGGCAGACTTGTCCATGCATCTTGAATCTCCTATACATAACAATTAGGTTCTCTAATAGGCTTCGTTGTCATAAAGGTCATTCTTGTTCATAATAACGTGTTGTCTAAAGTGAAGGTCCATCAGATATTCCATGATATGTTCTTGTTCTGCCACAAAGTCTCATACAATATCATTGAGCTCTCGTTATCTACACACAGGCCTTGCTACTAGCCACATAAACACCTAAACAAATGATGCTCAAGGGTTGTGAGAGAATATTACTCTGTGCATAGTAACTCTATACTAAAAGAAGACACTGTTTAAGGGAACATTAGAATATCAAGACTCATAGCACAATTAATGAGACAATACAGGATATTTGACTTAACTTCAACATTCCACCGTTTTGTTTAATCTCTAAACAACTATCATATAATAAATCAAATATTCACCATGTTTAAATTATTTGTCTGGTGATGAGTGGAGTAGTGTGAGATGTGAGATAGAATAAGGAAAACCCGTTCTCTGGATGCAATCGCTGGCACTAGTCCACTGAGTATCGATGCGAAAAGCCTCAACCCTCCCGAAAACTTGTGTAGATAAGAGAAATGGAAGAGGTAGCGACAGAACATGTTGTTTCTTTACCCTGGCTATAGGTTGAGGTTCTTCTTGCTGTGTGTGTGTATGAAGCAAAAGCATGTACGCACCTATTAAGTGTATATTTCTGTCAGTGTGATCATGTGTGGGCTACCGCAGTGTAGGTAACCGGGGTCATCACCATAAGATTAGTTTTTGGCTTTCTTTGGGTGGTTAGTATTTTGCCACACTGTCGACCAAGGGCCGGCAGACATTTGATGCTCACATAGATTATGAGAATTATAAGAATTATGATCATGACATAATGTAACACTTGATATAGCCACTTAGAAATACTAGCTCCCATCCATCCAAAAAGATCCCAATCAGCCGATTGGTTCATGTGTTCCTGTAAATCTTGTAGTAATTTTTTAATATCTCAGATAATTACAATCCCATTGAACAGAAGGTTATTCTGTTCAATGGGATTGTAATTATCTGAGATATTAAACACATTCCTTTAAATTGTTCCCCTCCGCTACCTTCTCTGAGCAGTAACTAATGGCTACTCAATATTGAATCATACCTTCTCTGATGTCTCTCAGTTCTTCATTAATGAGTCCTATAGAGGTGCTTGTAGCCTTTATATTTTTAGCTAGTCCATAAAAGTAAAACTTCCTAGGTCTATCACAAGTCTATATAGTAAGCCAAAAGGCATATCAGTAAGGGTATTTTTTTTATAGTAAATTAATTGTAAATCATAGTATTTTAGCTCTATAACCACGAGATATAAATAAATACTTTTGGTAAGCATGTCTCAATTGATAAGTGATATATTTCTTCTTCTGCTCAAGTACATATTCATCAGTATCTTATCAAAACATAATTTTGTACATATTCCTAGTGTCATTATATCTTCATATGCCATGGCCAGTGTGGGGAACATACTATATGTTTATGTTATTTTCCTTAAGCCTTTATGGATCATGGGTGTAGGGAGAAATGTCATCAGTCACATAGAACCCACAGGTGAATTGTTACCTTACTTGCCACAGTACCAGGAACCTAATTCAGCTCCCCGTCCTGTCCCCCCCCTTGTTCGACCAAGTATGAAGTGTATACAGTATATAATATCTGCCATCCAATCTACTATGAGCAGGTCTATTCTTAAACATACACCTTATAGGGATTTGCAATTCTTCCACTTTACCATCCATACCAAACAAGGCATGGAACTATTTACTGTCCCTTAAACAGTGCCTCCAAATTTATGGTGAGATCATCCCCCCTCGTTGGCGCTATTAGCCTCTCCAGGTGGGCTTCTCTCAGCAACAAGTTCTGCAGATGGAGGTAGTCTTTGGCATGGTCCTTCCCCAATTATCTATAAGGAGACCTGAAAAGAGAATTGAGGACCATTCATAAACTCACCAGGCTTCATATCATGCCAGCTGCTCCCAACACTGCTGTTTGCCTGTGAGGAGACTGTGCCCTGGTGGATCTTCCTGAACAACTTTTTTTTTCCCCTTTCAGGCATGGATACTTTTGTTCTATACAATGTGGCTAACCAGTGCTTTTGGCTGACTGCTAAACACTTTACAACATACTAAGACATTTTTCCTACAGGGTGGATTGATTCATTCTGTATTGCCTGGGAAAGGTCCTTGTGTAGAGCAGGGTGTGAGGATACGGATTCTCTGATCACTCAGGTAAACAGTTTAGTAAAGTGGCAAATGCCCTTTATTGTAAAAATACACACACAGTACACAAAACAGTAACTATTACATGCCAGGATGGTATCTTACTTACTAAGTCCCCACAGTAGTTTAGAATTACAGTCTCCTGATGTCACATGCCAGCAGTAGTTCTGTGTCCCCTGGTCTGGGATACCAGCTCACACAGTGCCCTTTGCCATTGACGGCACCGCAATGCCTAGTCAGTGTTTCCACTCCAGAGGTACATCCACTCTCTCTAACCTTCTGTGTAGATCTCACCCTCCCCAGAAGAGCTCACTCTTGTTATATCCTCCCCTGTCTATTCGTCACACAAGCTGGTCCATCAGGAGGTCACAGAGGAGATGAGGTGTCTGGGCTCCTGCACACAATGGGGTGTATGTGATCAGATTGCCTGCAGCTCCATACATAAATTGTTTACTACTGAACCTACTCCTCCTAATCACATCTGACTGTACAGCTAGGGGACTTACATTACACAATGGTGTGTATAGGATCAGATTGCCTGCAGCTCCATACATAAATTGTTTACTACTGAACCTACTCCTCCTAATCACATCTGATTGTACAGCTAGGGGACTTACATTACACAATGGGGTGTATAGGATCATATTACCTGCAGCTCCATACATAACCTGGTTACTACTTACCTGCTCCTCCTAATCACATCTGAGTGTACAGCTAGGGGACTTACATTACACAATGGGGTGTATAGGATCATATTACCTGCAGCCCCATACATAACCTGGTTACTACTTACCTGCTCCTCCTAATCACATCTGAGTGTACAGCTAGGGGACTTACATTACACAATGGTGTGTATAGGATCATATTACCTGCAGCTCCATACATAACCTGGTTACTACTTACCTGCTCCTCCTAATCACATCTGAGTGTACAGCTAGGGGACTTACATTACACAATGGGGTGTATAGGATCATATTACCTGCAGCTCCATACATAACCTGGTTACTACTTACCTGCTCCTCCTAATCACATCTGATTGTACAGCTAGGGGAGTTACATTACACAATGGGGTGTATAGGATCATATTACCTGCAGCCCCATACATACCCTGGTTACTACTTACCTGCTCCTCCTAATCACATCTGATTGTACAGCTAGGGGACTTACATTACACAATGGTGTGTATAGGATCATATTACCTGCAGCTCCATACATAACCTGGTTACTACTTACCTGCTCCTCCTAATCACATCTGAGTGTACAGCTAGGGGACTTACATTACACAATGGGGTGTATAGGATCATATTACCTGCAGCCCCATACATAACCTGGTTACTACTTACCTGCTCCTCCTAATCACATCTGAGTGTACAGCTAGGGGACTTACATTACACAATGGTGTGTATAGGATCATATTACCTGCAGCTCCATACATAACCTGGTTACTACTTACCTGCTCCTCCTAATCACATCTGAGTGTACAGCTAGGGGACTTACATTACACAATGGGGTGTATAGGATCATATTACCTGCAGCCCCATACATAACCTGGTTACTACTTACCTGCTCCTCCTAATCACATCTGATTGTACAGCTAGGGGACTTACATTACACAATGGTGTGTATAGGATCAGATTGCCTGCAGCTCCATACATAACCTGGTTACTACTTACCTGCTCCTCCTAATCACATCTGATTGTACAGCTAGGGGACTTACATTATACAATGGGGTGTATAGGATCATATTACCTGCAGCTCCATACATAACCTGGTTACTACTTACCTGCTCCTCCTAATCACATCTGAGTGTACAGCTAGGGGACTTACATTACACAATGGTGTGTATAGGATCAGATTGCCTGCAGCTCCATACATAAATTGTTTACTACTGAACCTACTCCTCCTAATCACATCTGATTGTACAGCTAGGGGACTTACATTACACAATGGGGTGTATAGGATCATATTACCTGCAGCTCCATACATAACCTGGTTACTACTTACCTGCTCCTCCTAATCACATCTGATTGTACAGCTAGGGGACTTACATTACACAATGGGGTGTATAGGATCATATTACCTGCAGCTCCATACATAACCTGGTTACTACTTACCTGCTCCTCCTAATCACATCTGAGTGTACAGCTAGGGGAGTTACATTACACAATGGGGTGTATAGGATCATATTACCTGCAGCCCCATACATAACCTGGTTACTACTTACCTGCTCCTCCTAATCACATCTGAGTGTACAGCTAGGGGACTTACATTACACAATGGTGTGTATAGGATCATATTACCTGCAGCTCCATACATAACCTGGTTACTACTTACCTGCTCCTCCTAATCACATCTGAGTGTACAGCTAGGGGAGTTACATTACACAATGGGGTGTATAGGATCATATTACCTGCAGCCCCATACATAACCTGGTTACTACTTACCTGCTCCTCCTAATCACATCTGATTGTACAGCTAGGGGACTTACATTACACAATGGTGTGTATAGGATCATATTACCTGCAGCTCCATACATAACCTGGTTACTACTTACCTGCTCCTCCTAATCACATCTGAGTGTACAGCTAGGGGACTTACATTACACAATGGTGTGTATAGGATCATATTACCTGCAGCCCCATACATAACCTGGTTACTACTTACCTGCTCCTCCTAATCACATCTGAGTGTACAGCTAGGGGACTTACATTACACAATGGTGTGTATAGGATCATATTACCTGCAGCCCCATACATAACCTGGTTACTACTTACCTGCTCCTCCTAATCACATCTGATTGTACAGCTAGGGGACTTACATTACACAATGGGGTGTATAGGATCATATTACCTGCAGCCCCATACATAACCTGGTTACTACTTACCTGCTCCTCCTAATCACATCTGAGTGTACAGCTAGGGGAGTTACATTACACAATGGGGTGTATAGGATCATATTACCTGCAGCCCCATACATAACCTGGTTACTACTTACCTGCTCCTCCTAATCACATCTGATTGTACAGCTAGGGGACTTACATTACACAATGGGGTGTATAGGATCATATTACCTGCAGCTCCATACATAACCTGGTTACTACTTACCTACTCCTCCTAATCACATCTGATTGTACAGCTAGGGGACTTACATTACACAATGGTGTGTATAGGATCATATTACCTGCAGCCCCATACATAACCTGGTTACTACTTACCTGCTCCTCCTAATCACATCTGATTGTACAGCTAGGGGACTTACATTACACAATGGGGTGTATAGGATCATATTACCTGCAGCTCCATACATAACCTGGTTACTACTTACCTGCTCCTCCTAATCACATCTGATTGTACAGCTAGGGGACTTACATTACACAATGGGGTGTATAGGATCATATTACCTGCAGCTCCATACATAACCTGGTTACTACTTACCTACTCCTCCTAATCACATCTGATTGTACAGCTAGGGGACTTACATTACACAATGGTGTGTATAGGATCATATTACCTGCAGCTCCATACATAACCTGGTTACTACTTACCTGCTCCTCCTAATCACATCTGATTGTACAGCTAGGGGACTTACATTACACAATGGTGTGTATAGGATCATATTACCTGCAGCTCCATACATAACCTGGTTACTACTTACCTGCTCCTCCTAATCACATCTGAGTGTACAGCTAGGGGACTTACATTACACAATGGGGTGTATAGGATCAGATAACCTGCAGCCCCATACATAACCTGGTTACTACTTACCTGCTCCTCCTAATCACATCTGAGTGTACAGCTAGGGGACTTACATTACACAATGGTGTGTATAGGATCATATTACCTGCAGCTCCATACATAACCTGGTTACTACTTACCTGCTCCTCCTAATCACATCTGAGTGTACAGCTAGGGGACTTACATTACACAATGGTGTGTATAGGATCATATTACCTGCAGCTCCATACATAACCTGGTTACTACTTACCTGCTCCTCCTAATCACATCTGAGTGTACAGCTAGGGGACTTACATTACACAATGGTGTGTATAGGATCATATTACCTGCAGCCCCATACATAACCTGGTTACTACTTACCTGCTCCTCCTAATCACATCTGAGTGTACAGCTAGGGGAGTTACATTACACAATGGGGTGTATAGGATCATATTACCTGCAGCTCCATACATAACCTGGTTACTACTTACCTGCTCCTCCTAATCACATCTGATTGTACAGCTAGGGGAGTTACATTACACAATGGGGTGTATAGGATCATATTACCTGCAGCTCCATACATAACCTGGTTACTACTTACCTGCTCCTCCTAATCACATCTGACTGTACAGCTAGGGGACTTACATTACACAATGGGGTGTATAGGATCATATTACCTGCAGCTCCATACATAACCTGGTTACTACTTACCTGCTCCTCCTAATCACATCTGAGTGTACAGCTAGGGGACTTACATTACGCAATGGTGTGTATAGGATCATATTACCTGCAGCCCCATACATAACCTGGTTACTACTTACCTGCTCCTCCTAATCACATCTGATTGTACAGCTAGGGGACTTACATTACACAATGGGGTGTATAGGATCATATTACCTGCAGCTCCATACATAACCTGGTTACTACTTACCTGCTCCTCCTAATCACATCTGATTGTACAGCTAGGGGACTTACATTACACAATGGGGTGTATAGGATCATATTACCTGCAGCCCCATACATAACCTGGTTACTACTTACCTGCTCCTCCTAATCACATCTGAGTGTACAGCTAGGGGACTTACATTACACAATGGTGTGTATAGGATCATATTACCTGCAGCTCCATACATAACCTGGTTACTACTTACCTGCTCCTCCTAATCACATCTGATTGTACAGCTAGGGGACTTACATTACACAATGGTGTGTATAGGATCATATTACCTGCAGCTCCATACATAACCTGGTTACTACTTACCTGCTCCTCCTAATCACATCTGATTGTACAGCTAGGGGACTTACATTACACAATGGTGTGTATAGGATCATATTACCTGCAGCTCCATACATAACCTGGTTACTACTTACCTGCTCCTCCTAATCACATCTGACTGTACAGCTAGGGGACTTACATTACACAATGGGGTGTATAGGATCATATTACCTGCAGCTCCATACATAACCTGGTTACTACTTACCTGCTCCTCCTAATCACATCTGAGTGTACAGCTAGGGGACTTACATTACACAATGGGGTGTATAGGATCATATTACCTGCAGCCCCATACATAACCTGGTTACTACTTACCTGCTCCTCCTAATCACATCTGAGTGTACAGCTAGGGGACTTACATTACACAATGGGGTGTATAGGATCATATTACCTGCAGCTCCATACATAACCTGGTTACTACTTACCTGCTCCTCCTAATCACATCTGATTGTACAGCTAGGGGACTTACATTACACAATGGGGTGTATAGGATCATATTACCTGCAGCTCCATACATAACCTGGTTACTACTTACCTGCTCCTCCTAATCACATCTGACTGTACAGCTAGGGGACTTACATTACACAATGGGGTGTATAGGATCATATTACCTGCAGCCCCATACATAACCTGGTTACTACTTACCTGCTCCTCCTAATCACATCTGATTGTACAGCTAGGGGACTTACATTACACAATGGGGTGTATAGGATCATATTACCTGCAGCCCCATACATAACCTGGTTACTACTTACCTGCTCCTCCTAATCACATCTGAGTGTACAGCTAGGGGACTTACATTACACAATGGGGTGTATAGGATCATATTACCTGCAGCTCCATACATAACCTGGTTACTACTTACCTGCTCCTCCTAATCACATCTGACTGTACAGCTAGGGGACTTACATTACACAATGGGGTGTATAGGATCATATTACCTGCAGCTTCATACATAACCTGGTTACTACTTACCTGCTCCTCCTAATCACATCTGAGTGTACAGCTGGGGACTTACATTACACAATGGGGTGTATAGGATCATATTACTTGCAGCCCCATACATAACCTGGTTACTACTTACCTGCTCCTCCTAATCACATCTGAGTGTACAGCTAGGGGACTTACATTACACAATGGGGTGTATAGGATCATATTACCTGCAGCTCCATACATAACCTGGTTACTACTTACCTGCTCCTCCTAATCACATCTGATTGTACAGCTAGGGGACTTACATTACACAATGGGGTGTATAGGATCATATTACCTGCAGCTCCATACATAACCTGGTTACTACTTACCTGCTCCTCCTAATCACATCTGACTGTACAGCTAGGGGACTTACATTACACAATGGGGTGTATAGGATCATATTACCTGCAGCCCCATACATAACCTGGTTACTACTTACCTGCTCCTCCTAATCACATCTGAGTGTACAGCTAGGGGACTTACATTACACAATGGGGTGTATAGGATCATATTACCTGCAGCTCCATACATAACCTGGTTACTACTTACCTGCTCCTCCTAATCACATCTGATTGTACAGCTAGGGGACTTACATTACACAATGGGGTGTATAGGATCATATTACCTGCAGCCCCATACATAACCTGGTTACTACTTACCTGCTCCTCCTAATCACATCTGATTGTACAGCTAGGGGACTTACATTACACAATGGGGTGTATAGGATCATATTACCTGCAGCCCCATACATAACCTGGTTACTACTTACCTGCTCCTCCTAATCACATCTGAGTGTACAGCTAGAGGACTTACATTACACAATGGTGTGTATAGGATCATATTACCTGCAGCCCCATACATAACCTGGTTACTACTTACCTGCTCCTCCTAATCACATCTGATTGTACAGCTAGGGGACTTACATTACACAATGGGGTGTATAGGATCATATTACCTGCAGCTCCATACATAACCTGGTTACTACTTACCTGCTCCTCCTAATCACATCTGATTGTACAGCTAGGGGACTTACATTACACAATGGGGTGTATAGGATCATATTACCTGCAGCTCCATACATAACCTGGTTACTACTTACCTGCTCCTCCTAATCACATCTGAGTGTACAGCTAGGGGACTTACATTACACAATGGTGTGTATAGGATCATATTACCTGCAGCTCCATACATAACCTGGTTACTACTTACCTGCTCCTCCTAATCACATCTGAGTGTACAGCTAGGGGACTTACATTACACAATGGTGTGTATAGGATCATATTACCTGCAGCTCCATACATAACCTGGTTACTACTTACCTGCTCCTCCTAATCACATCTGATTGTACAGCTAGGGGACTTACATTACACAGTGGGGTGTATAGGATCATATTACCTGCAGCTCCATACATAACCTGGTTACTACTTACCTGCTCCTCCTAATCACATCTGATTGTACAGCTAGGGGACTTACATTACACAATGGGGTGTATAGGATCATATTACCTGCAGCCCCATACATAACCTGGTTACTACTTACCTGCTCCTCCTAATCACATCTGAGTGTACAGCTAGGGGACTTACATTACACAATGGTGTGTATAGGATCATATTACCTGCAGCTCCATACATAACCTGGTTACTACTTACCTGCTCCTCCTAATCACATCTGATTGTACAGCTAGGGGACTTACATTACACAATGGTGTGTATAGGATCATATTACCTGCAGCTCCATACATAACCTGGTTACTACTTACCTGCTCCTCCTAATCACATCTGATTGTACAGCTAGGGGACTTACATTACACAATGGTGTGTATAGGATCATATTACCTGCAGCTCCATACATAACCTGGTTACTACTTACCTGCTCCTCCTAATCACATCTGACTGTACAGCTAGGGGACTTACATTACACAATGGGGTGTATAGGATCATATTACCTGCAGCTCCATACATAACCTGGTTACTACTTACCTGCTCCTCCTAATCACATCTGATTGTACAGCTAGGGGACTTACATTACACAATGGGGTGTATAGGATCATATTACCTGCAGCTCCATACATAACCTGGTTACTACTTACCTGCTCCTCCTAATCACATCTGACTGTACAGCTAGGGGACTTACATTACACAATGGGGTGTATAGGATCATATTACCTGCAGCCCCATACATAACCTGGTTACTACTTACCTGCTCCTCCTAATCACATCTGAGTGTACAGCTAGGGGACTTACATTACACAATGGGGTGTATAGGATCATATTACCTGCAGCTCCATACATAACCTGGTTACTACTTACCTGCTCCTCCTAATCACATCTGACTGTACAGCTAGGGGACTTACATTACACAATGGGGTGTATAGGATCATATTACCTGCAGCTCCATACATAACCTGGTTACTACTTACCTGCTCCTCCTAATCACATCTGAGTGTACAGCTAGGGGACTTACATTACACAATGGGGTGTATAGGATCATATTACCTGCAGCCCCATACATAACCTGGTTACTACTTACCTGCTCCTCCTAATCACATCTGAGTGTACAGCTAGGGGACTTACATTACACAATGGGGTGTATAGGATCATATTACCTGCAGCTCCATACATAACCTGGTTACTACTTACCTGCTCCTCCTAATCACATCTGATTGTACAGCTAGGGGACTTACATTACACAATGGGGTGTATAGGATCATATTACCTGCAGCTCCATACATAACCTGGTTACTACTTACCTGCTCCTCCTAATCACATCTGACTGTACAGCTAGGGGACTTACATTACACAATGGGGTGTATAGGATCATATTACCTGCAGCCCCATACATAACCTGGTTACTACTTACCTGCTCCTCCTAATCACATCTGAGTGTACAGCTAGGGGACTTACATTACACAATGGGGTGTATAGGATCATATTACCTGCAGCTCCATACATAACCTGGTTACTACTTACCTGCTCCTCCTAATCACATCTGACTGTACAGCTAGGGGACTTACATTACACAATGGGGTGTATAGGATCATATTACCTGCAGCCCCATACATAACCTGGTTACTACTTACCTGCTCCTCCTAATCACATCTGAGTGTACAGCTAGAGGACTTACATTACACAATGGTGTGTATAGGATCATATTACCTGCAGCCCCATACATAACCTGGTTACTACTTACCTGCTCCTCCTAATCACATCTGATTGTACAGCTAGGGGACTTACATTACACAATGGGGTGTATAGGATCATATTACCTGCAGCTCCATACATAACCTGGTTACTACTTACCTGCTCCTCCTAATCACATCTGATTGTACAGCTAGGGGACTTACATTACACAATGGGGTGTATAGGATCATATTACCTGCAGCTCCATACATAACCTGGTTACTACTTACCTGCTCCTCCTAATCACATCTGAGTGTACAGCTAGGGGACTTACATTACACAATGGTGTGTATAGGATCATATTACCTGCAGCTCCATACATAACCTGGTTACTACTTACCTGCTCCTCCTAATCACATCTGACTGTACAGCTAGGGGACTTACATTACACAATGGGGTGTATAGGATCATATTACCTGCAGCTCCATACATAACCTGGTTACTACTTACCTGCTCCTCCTAATCACATCTGATTGTACAGCTAGGGGACTTACATTACACAATGGGGTGTATAGGATCATATTACCTGCAGCTCCATACATAACCTGGTTACTACTTACCTGCTCCTCCTAATCACATCTGATTGTACAGCTAGGGGACTTACATTACACAATGGTGTGTATAGGATCATATTACCTGCAGCTCCATACATAACCTGGTTACTACTTACCTGCTCCTCCTAATCACATCTGATTGTACAGCTAGGGGACTTACATTACAATGATTTGTTTACCATGTTAAATAACACTCTGGCATAGACTAATTCCTGTTAATAATTACACACATTGAACACAGTATAACCAAATAAAATACATGTTTCCAATATAACAGATAAATATAACTGTACAATATAATAACACAACACAATACAATGCAATCATATATATATCCATCTTCATATGCATTCTGTACAAAACATCAGGCTAGACATATTAGTCCCTGATAAACACAAACACATATAACAGAGGGATAATGTTTCACAATAATATGTGATGTCCAGTTCTATTGGGAATCCAGGCAGCATGCTGTATAGGTGATAACCAAGTTCTGTCCTGTCTCTTTACACTAACGCACTGAATCCAGAAACAGGCTGGCAAAAAGTACTCCTCATGAGCCAGCTGGGCTGCGTCCGTTACATGGGGTATTCTCTCTTTATACAGGGAAGGCATGACTGCATCCTCTTCCATTCATAGGAAAAGAAAGCTGAACTGTTGTCACCATACTCCCCTTACCAATGTGAGTAAGCCTATGGGCTTTCTCCATCAGGCCAGGTACGGTAATGGTGATGTCAGTGCAGTGGTCTTACCTTTGCTCTCACCAGATATCATTATTATCTGGTACACATCCATTTTCCCTTCCACAAGGATATTTCCTGTTATAAACAAGACTGGTACAATTGTATTAATTTCTCATAGGTTTACATTTCTCTATTACACAATATTTTCTTCTCTGGAACAGGATACTTTCTAGATTTCTCATAGTGGCTCATTGTCAAGTAACATGGAATCAATATCTTCATTGTCTTTTGTGACTAGTTTTTCTTGGGCCTTTGAAATATCATCGTTCCGTGTAGGATGACTCGGTGTCATCTCATTATCTTGATTACTACAATAGTCTCTTTTGTCTTTCTTAAAACAGACTTTCTTTTAGTCTTCAAACTTTCATGCGACCTTCATATTGTTTCTCAACTTTTCTTTTCCAATCACCTCTCTCTTTATGATCTATCTATTATCCTACATACTTTACCTTTCTTCACTTGCATATCTTTCCTAAAAAATAAAATGCACTGGAATATGCGCCATGCAGCTATTTATAGTAACAATATCTTTGCCTATAACAAATATATTCTACTCTCCCCCCTTGTGACAACCTTGTCACAAAACAGAATTGTTTGTTATATGGGCAAATAACCCTTGGATTACTACGGGATCATAAAATAAAGACCAGAAAAGTCTAAAAACATAATATTTAGAGGAAAAAAACAGCAGTATGAGGACCTTGTGGTAGGAAAAATATGTAAATTATGTTGGTTGATGTAGTATCAAATACAAGGAAAGGGGAAAAAATTAACAATATCATATATGTGACTTCTATGTGGAATTACAACATATGCAGTGCAGTTTGTGCACGAAAATCTAGACACTGGCTCCATCACTTAGTAAGTATCCGATATCCTGGCATCCCCGACCTGTATATTTACAAAGTACATAGAATAACAGATTATAATTGATAATATTACTATCACAATAAACTTTGATATATCAATTATCTATTCTGATTTTGCAATATTCTGGATTTTCATACTAGTACTTTGTCCATACGGAACCAGCTTTTGTGACTTCTCTGTGGGATTTACAACATAAACAGGCTGTAGCTGTGACCGAAAGTAACCTCACCGCTGACCTCAAAGTTCCCACCATTGGTTACAATGGAGCGCATAGGCGCTACATTGTAACACTGCCGTGTGCCGCCTGTCATACAGTACAGGAGCACACAGCCAATCAGGAGGGTGCCACAACGTGGCGCTCCCTGATTGGCTGATGGAACCCTCTTAGATATAAGTCAGAGGGGGTTCCTGGCATTCGGGGAAAGGGGTCCCATGTGAAAACATGGGGCCCCTTTCAGTTCGAGGTCGGGTATCCGTTTTTTTATTTTGACAAGTACGTGGATTACAAATGGATTACACGAGGAGCCTTCTACCCTGGATTATGTGAGTATAATTTTTTCAACAGGTACACCATGGATTCTACTGGAGAAGAGGACCGACCTGCGTGGGAACATAGGTAAGTATGGCCCTCATTCCAAGTTGATCGCTCGCAAGGCGAATGTAGCAGAGTTACACACGCTAAGCCGCCGCCTACTGGGAGTGAATCTTAGCTTCTTAAAATTGCGACCGATGTATGCGCAATATTGCGATCACAAACGAGTTAGCAGTTTTTGAGTAGCTTCAGACTTACTCTGCCTGTGCGATCAGTTCAGTGCTTGTCGTTCCTGGCTGACGTCATAAACACACCCAGCGTTCGCCCAGGCACTCCCACCGTTTCCCCGGCCACTCCTGCGTTTTTTCCGGAAACGGTAGCGTTTTCAGCCACACGCCCCTAAAACGCTGTGTTTCCGCCCAGTAACACCAATTTCCTGTCAATCACATTACGATCGCCGGAGCGATGAAAACACCGTGAGTAAAAATACTAACTTCTTAGTAAAGTTACTTGGCGCAGTCGCAGTGCGAACATTGCGCATGCGCACTAAGCTAAAATTCACTGCGATGCGATGAAAAAAACTCCGAGCGAACAACTCGGAATGAGGGCCTATGTATGTATGTTGGTGTGGATGTATGTATTAAAGTTATACTTTCAAGGTGTGTGTGTTATGTCTTTATTGGGGTATTTTTTTTAGTAGTAGTACTACAGGTACCAGCGGACCCGTTTTCCGCCGCATGCTGGTACTTGTGGTTCTCCAAGTACCAGCTTGCGGGGGAGGCTTGCTGGGCCTTGTAGTACTGCTACTAAAAACAATATCAAACACTTTTCACTAAGGCTATCAGCCCCCCATCCGCAGCCCTTGGATGGGGGGGACAACCTCGGGCTTCACCCCTGGCCCTTGGGTGGCTGGGGGGGACCCTTTGATTGAAGGGGTCCCCACTCCCCCAGGGTACCCCGGCCAGGGGTGACTAGTTGGGTATTTAATGCCACGGCCGCAGGGCACTGTATAAAAGTGACCCCCGACTGTGGTATTATCTGTCCAGCTAGTGGAGCCCGGTGCTGGTTTCAAAAATACGGGGGACCCCTACGCTTTTTGTCCCCCGTATTTTTGGAACCAGGACCAGGCACAGAGCCCGGTGCTGGTTGATTAAATATGGGGGAACCCATGTAATTTTCCCCCCCATATTTTTGCAACCAGGACCAGCTCAAAGAGCCCGAGGCTGGTTAGGATTAGGAGGGGGGGACCCAACGCAATTTTTTTTAATAAAAATAACACTTTCTCACCCATTCCCACTGATATACATGCACCGATCTCATGGATCCGTGCATGCCTATCCAATCACGGTAAAAAAAAGCAGGTCTGTTTATTTAGCACTTTATTATGATTTGTAATTTTTCACGGCAGTGTTTGGTTATTTTATGATTTGCACTTTTTAGTAAATGACCGATTTCTACCAAACTGCAGGCGTATTTGACCGATGGTGTATTGATTCGTAATTTTTTCCTAGGACTTCCAAAATATTACGAATGCCCTCATCACTGCCGTGATTTTTGCTTCGTAAATTACCGAGATGACACTTTGAAGAAAAAACGGCATCTCAGTCAAAATCGGGACCTTAGTAAATATACGCCTATGTGTCTGTGGGGCTGCTCCTGCTGCTTCATGGGAGAAAGGACTGTGGGGCTGTGGGGCTGCTCCTGCTGCTTCATGGGAGAAAGGACTATGTGTCGGTGGGGCTGCTCCTGCTGCTTCATGGGAGAAAGGACTATGTGTTGGTGGGGTTGCTCCTGCTGCTTCATGGGAGAAAGGACTATGTGTCTGTGGGGCTGCTCCTGCTGTTTCATGGGAGAAAGGACTATGTGTCGGTGGGGCTGCTCCTGCTGCTTAATGGGAGAAAGGACTATGTGTCGGTGAGGCTGCTCCTGCTGTATCATGGGAGAAAAGACTATGTGTCGGTGGGGCTGCTCCTGCTGCTTCATGGGAGAAAGGACTATGTGTCTGTGGGGCTGCTCCTGCTGTATCATGGGAGAAAGGACTATGTGTCGGTGGGGCTGCTCCTGCTGCTTTATGGGAGAAAGGACTATGTGTCAGTGGGGCTGCTGCTGCTGTTTCATGGGAGAAAGGACTATATGTCGGTGGGGCTGCTCCTGCTGTTTCATGGGAGAAAGGACTATGTGTCGGTGGGGCTGCTCCTGCTGCTTCATGGGAGAAAGGACTGTGTCTGTGGGGCTGCTCCTGCTGTATCATGGGAGAAAGGACTATGTGTAGGTGGGGCTGCTCCTGCTGTTTCATGGGAGAAAGGACTATATGTCGGTGGGGCTGCTCCTGCTGTTTCATGAGAGAAAGGACTATGTGTCGGTGGGGCTGCTCCTGCTGCTTCATGGGAGAAAGGACTATGTGTCGGTGGGGCTGCTCCTGCTGTCTCATGGGAGAAAGGACTATGTGTCGGTGGGGCTGCTCCTGCTGCTTCATGGGAGAAAGGACTATGTGTCGGTGGGGCTGCTCCTGCAGTTTCATGGGAGAAAGGACTATATGTCGGTGGGGCTGCTCCTGCTGTTTCATGGGAGAAAGGACTATGTGTCGGCGGGGCTGCTCCTGTGTCGGCGGGGATGCTCCTGCTGTTTCATGGGAGAAAGGACTATGTGTCGGTGGGGTTGCTCCTGCTGTTTCATGGAAGAAAGGACTATGTGTCTGTGGGGCTGCTCCTGCTGTATCATGGGAGAAAGTACTATGTGTCGGTGGGGCTGCTCCTGCTGCTTCATGGGAGAAAGGACTATGTGTCTCTGGGGCTGCTCCTGCTGTTTCATGGGAGAAAGGACTATGTGTCGGTGGGGCTGCTCCTGCTGCTTCATGGCGAGAAAGGACTATGTGTCTCTGGGGCTGCTCCTGCTGTTTCATGGGAGAAAGGACTATGTGTCGGTGGGGCTGCTCCTGCTGCTTCATGGGAGAAAGTACTATGTGTCGGTGGGGCTGCTCCTGCTGCTTCATGGGAGAAAGGACTATGTGTCTGTGGGGCTGCTCCTGCTGTTTCATGTGAGAAAGGACCGTGTGTCGGTGGGGCTGCTCCTGCTGTTTCATGGGAGAAAGGACTATGTGTCGGCGGGGCTGCTCCTGCTGTTTCATGGGAGAAAGGACTATGTGTCGGTGGGGCTGCTCCTGCTGTTTCATGGGAGAAAGGACTATGTGTCGGTGGGGCTGCTCCTGCTGTTTCATGGGAGAAAGGACTATGTGTCGGTGGGGCTGCTCCTGCTGTTTCATGGGAGAAATTACTATGTGTCGGTGGGGCTGCTCCTGCTGCTTCATGGGAGAAAGGACTATGTGTCGGTGGGGCTGCTCCTGCTGCTTCATGGGAGAAAGGACTATGTGTCGGTGGGGCTGCTCCTGCTGTTTCAGGGGAGAAAGACTATGTGTCGGTGGGGCTGCTCCTGCTGTTTCATGGGAGAAAGGACTATGTGTCGGTGGGGCTGCTCCTGCTGTTTCATGGGAGAAAGGACTATGTGTCGGTGGGGTTGCTCCTGCTGTTTCATGGAAGAAAGGACTATGTGTCTGTGGGGATGCTCCTGCTGTATCATGGGAGAAAGTACTATGTGTCGGTGGGGCTGCTCCTGCTGCTTCATGGGAGAAAGGACTATGTGTCGGTGGGGCTGCTCCTGCTGCTTCATGGGAGAAAGGACTATGTGTCTGTGGGGCTGCTCCTGCTGTTTCATGGGAGAAAGGACTATGTGTCGGTGGGGCTGCTCCTGCTGTTTCATGGGAGAAAGGACTATGTGTCGGTGGGGCTGCTCCTGCTGCTTCATGGGAGAAAGGACTATGTGTCGGTGGGGCTGCTCCTGCTGTTTCATGGGAGAAAGGACTATGTGTCGGTGGGGCTGCTCCTGCTGTTTCAGGGGAGAAAGACTATGTGTCGGTGGGGCTGCTCCTGCTGTTTCATGGGAGAAAGGACTATGTGTCGGTGGGGCTGCTCTTGCTGTTTCATGGGAGAAGGACTATGTGTCGGTGGGGCTGCTCCTGCTGTATCATGGGAGAAAGGACTATGTGTCGGTGGGGCTGCTCCTGCTGTTTCATGGGAGAAAGGACTATGTGTCGGTGGGGCTGCTCCTGCTGTTTCATGGGAGAAAGGACTATGTGTCAGTGGGGCTGCTCCTGCTGCTTCATGGGAGAAAGGACTATGTGTCTGTGGGGCTGCTCCTGCTGCTTCATGGGAGAAAGGACTATGTTTCTGTGGGGCTGCTCCTGCTGTTTCATGGGAGAAAGGACTATGTGTCGGTGGGGCTGTCCTGCTGCTTCATGGGAGAAAGGACTATGTGTCGGTGGGGCTGCTCCTGCTGCTTCATGGGAGAAAGGACTATGTGTCTGTGGGGCTGCTCCTTCTGTTTTAATGGGAGAAAGGACTATGTGTCGGTGGGGCTGCTCCTGCTGTTTAATGGGAGAAAGGACTATGTGTCTGTGGGGCTGTCCTGCTGCTTCATGGGAGAAAGGACTATGTGTCGGTGGGGCTGCTCCTGCTGCTTCATGGGAGAAAGGACTATGTGTCTGTGGGGCTGCTCCTGCTGCTTCATTGGAGAAAGGACTATGTGTCGGTGGGGCTGCTCCTGCTGTATCATGGGAGAAAGGACTGTGTGTCTGTGGGGCTGCTCCTGCTGTATCATGGGAGAAAGGACTATGTGACGGTGGGGCTGCTCTTGCTGTTTCATGGGAGAAAGGACTGTGTGTCTGTGGGGCTGCTCCTTCTGTTTAATGGGAGAAAGGACTATGTGTCTGTGGGGCTGCTCCTGCTGCTTCATGGGAGAAAGGACTATGTGTCGGTGGGGCTGCTCCTGCTGCTTCATGGGAGAAAGCACTATGTGTCGGTGGGGCTGCTCCTGCTGTTTCATGGGAGAAAGGACTATGTGTCGGTGGGGCTGCTCCTGCTGCTTCATGTGAGAAAGGACTATGTGTCGGTGGGGCTGCTCCTGCTGTTTCATGGGAGAAAGGACTATATGTCGGTGGGGCTGCTCCTGCTGTTTCATGGGAGAAAGGACTATGTGTCGGCGGGGCTGCTCCTGTGTCGGCGGGGCTGCTCCTGCTGTTTCATGGGAGAAAGGACTATGTGTCTGTGGGGCTGCTCCTGCTGTATCATGGGAGAAAGTACTATGTGTCGGTGGGGCTGCTCCTGCTGCTTCATGGGAGAAAGTACTATGTGTCGGTGGGGCTGCTCCTGCTGCTTCATGGGAGAAAGTACTATGTGTCGGTGGGGCTGCTCCTGCTGTTTCATGGGAGAAAGGACTATGTGTCGGTGGGGCTGCTCCTGCTGTATCATGGGAGAAAGGACTGTGTGTCTGTGGGGCTGCTCCTGCTGTTTCATGGGAGAAAGGACTATGTGTCGGTGGGGCTGCTCCTGCTGTTTCATGGGAAAAAGGACTATGTGTCGGTGTGGCTGCTCCTGCTATTTCATGGGAGAAAGGACTATGTGTCGGTGGGGCTGCTCCTGCTGTTTCATGGGAGAAAGGACTATGTGTCGGTGGGGCTGCTCCTGCTGTTTCATGGGAGAAAGGACTATGCGTCGGTGGGGCTGCTCCTGCTGTTTCATTGGAGAAATTACTATGTGTCGGTGGGGCTGCTCCTGTTGCTTCATGGGAGAAAGGACTATGTGTCGGTGGGGCTGCTCCTGCTGTTTCAGGGGAGAAAGACTATGTGTCGGTGGGGCTGCTCCTGCTGCTTCATGGGAGAAAAGACTATGTGTCTGTGGGGCTGCGCCTGCTGTTTCATGGAAGAAAGGACTATGGCCCTCATTCCGAGTTGTTCGCTCGCAAGGCGAATGTAGCAGAGTTACACACGCTAAGCCGCCGCCTACTGGGAGTGAATCTTAGCTTCTTAAAATTGCGACCGACGTATGCGCAATATTGCGATTACAAACGAGTTAGCAGTTTTTGAGTAGCTTCAGACTTACTCTGCCTGTGCGATCAGTTCAGTGCTTGTCGTTCCTGGCTGACGTCATAAACACACCCAGCGTTCGCCCAGGCACACCCACCGTTTCCCCGGCCACTCCTGCGTTTTTTTCGGAAACGGTAGCGTTTTCAGCCACACGCCCCTAAAACGCCATGCATCCGCCCAGTAACACCCATTTCCTGTCAATCACATTACGATCGCCGGAGCGATGAAAAAGCCGTGAGTAAACTTACTTTCTTCATAGTAAAGTTACTTGGCGCAGTCGCAGTGCGAACATTGCGCATGCGCACTAAGCGGATTCTCACTGCGATGCGATGAAAAATACCGAGCGAACAACTCGGAATGAGGGCCAATGTGTCTGTGGGGCTGCTCCTGCTGTATCATGGGAGAAAGTACTATGTGTCGGTGGGGCTGCTCCTGCTGCTTCATGGGAGAAAGTACTATGTGTCGGCGGGGTTGCTCCTGCTGCTTCATGGGAGAAAGTACTATGTGTCGGTGGGGCTGCTCCTGCTGCTTCATGGGAGAAAGGACTATGTGTCTGTGGGGCTGCTCCTGCTGTTTCATGGGAGAAAGGACTATGTGTCGGTGGGGCTGCTCCTGCTGCTTCATGGGAGAAAGGACCATGTGTCGGCGGGGTTGCTCCTGCTGCTTCATGGGAGAAAGTACTATGTGTCGGTGGGGCTGCTCCTGCTGCTTCATGGGAGAAAGGACTATGTGTCTGTGGGGCTGCTCCTGCTGTTTCATGGGAGAAAGGACTATGTGTCGGTGGGGCTGCTCCTGCTGTTTCATGGGAGAAAGGACTATGTGTCGGTGGGGCTGCTCCTGCTGTTTCATGGGAGAAAGGACTATGTGTCGGTGGGGCTGCTCCTGCTGTTTCATGGGAGAAAGGACTATGTGTCGGTGGGGCTGCTCCTGCTGTTTCATGGGAGAAAGGACTATGTGTCGGTGGGGCTGCTCCTGCTGTTTCATGGGAGAAAGGACTATGTGTTGGTGGGGCTGCTCCTGCTGTTTCATGGAAGAAATTACTATGTGTCGGTGGGGCTGCTCCTGCTGCTTCATGGGAGAAAGGACTATGTGTCGGTGGGGCTGCTCCTGCTGTTTCATGGGAGAAAGGACTATGTGTCGGTGGGGCTGCTTCTGCTGTTTCAGGGGAGAAAGACTATGTGTCGGTGGGGCTGCTCCTGCTGTTTCATGGGAGAAAGGACTATGTGTCGGTGGGGCTGCTCCTGCTGTTTCATGGGAGAAAGGACTATGTGCCGGTGGGGCTGCTCCTGCTGTTTCATGGGAGAAGGACTATGTGTCGGTGGGGCTGCTCCTGCTGTATCATGTGAGAAAGGACTATGTGTCGGTGGGGCTGCTCCTGCTGTTTCATGGGAGAAAGGACTATGTGTCGGTGGGGCTGCTCCTGCTGTTTCATGGGAGAAAGGACTATGTGTCAGTGGGGCTGCTCCTGCTGCTTCATGGGAGAAAGGACTATGTGTCGGTGGGGCTGCTCCTGCTGCTTCATGGGAGAAAGGACTATGTGTCTGTGGGGCTGCTCCTGCTGCTTCATTGGAGAAAGGACTATGTGTCCGTGGGGCTGCTCCTGCTGTATCATGGGAGAAAGGATTGTGTGTCTGTGGGGCTGCTCCTGCTGTATCATGGGAGAAAGGACTATGTGACGGTGGGGCTGCTCCTGCTGTATCATGGGAGAAAGTACTATGTGTCGGTGGGGCTGCTCTTGCTGTTTCATGGGAGAAAGGACTGTGTGTCTGTGGGGCTGCTCCTTCTGTTTAATGGGAGAAAGGACTATGTGTCGGTGGGGCTGCTCCTGCTGCTTCATGGGAGAAAGGACTATGTGTCAGTGGGGCTGCTCCTGCTGCTTCATGGGAGAAAGGACTATGTGTCAGTGGGGCTGCTCCTGCTGCTTCATGGGAGAAAGGACTATGTGTCAGTGGGGCTGCTCCTGCAGTTTCATGGGAGAAAGGACTGTGTGTCTGTGGGGCTGCTCCTGCTGCTTCATGGGAGAAAGGACTATGTGTCGGTGGGGCTGCTCCTGCTGTTTCATGGGAGAAAGGACTGTGTGTCTGTGGGGCTGCTCCTGCTGTATCATGGGAGAAAGGATTATGTGTCTGTGGATCTGCTCCTGCTGTTTCATGGGAGAAAGGACTATGCGTCTGTGGGGCTGCTCCTGCTGTTTCATGGGAGAAAGGACTATGTGTCGGTGGGGCTGCTCCTGCTGTTTCATGGGAGAAAGGACTATGTGTCTGTGGGGCTGCTCCTGCTGCTTCATGGGAGAAAGGACTATGTGTATGTGGGGCTGCTCCTGCTGTTTCATGGGAGAAAGGACTATGTGTCGGTGGGGCTGCTCCTGCTGCTTCATGGGAGAAAGGACTATGTGTCGGTGGGGCTGCTCCTGCTGTTTCATGGGAGAAAGGACTATATGTCGGTGGGGCTGCTCCTGCTGTTTCATGGGAGAAAGGACTATGTGTCAGCGGGGCTGCTCCTGCTGTTTCATGGGAGAAAGGACTATGTGTCTCTGGGGCTGCTCCTGCTGCTTCATGGGAGAAAGGACTATGTGTCTGTGGGGCTGCTCCTGCTGTTTCATGGGAGAAAGGACTATGTGTCGGTGGGGCTGCTCCTGCTGCTTCATGGGAGAAAGGACTATGTGTCGGTGGGGCTGCTCCTGCTGCTTCATGGGAGAAAGGACTATGTGTCGGTGGGGCTGCTCCTGCTGTTTCATGGGAGAAAGGACTATGTGTCGGTGGGGCTGCTCCTGCTGCTTCATGGGAGAAAGGACTATGTGTCGGTGGGGCTGCTCCTGCTGTTTCATGGGAGAAAGGACTATGTGTCGGTGGGGCTGCTCCTGCTGTATCATGGGAGAAAGGACTATGTGTCGGTGGGGCTGCTCCTGCTGTTTCATGGGAGAAAGGACTATGTGTCGGTGGGGCTGCTCCTGCTGTTTCATGGGAGAAAGGACTATGTGTCGGTGGGGCTGCTCCTGCTGCTTCATGGGAGAAAGGACTATGTGTCGGTGGGGCTGCTCACGGGAGAAAGGACTATGTGTCGGTGGGGCTGCTCCTGCTGTATCATGGGAGAAAGGACTATGTGTCGGTGGGGCTGCTCCTGCTGTTTCATGGGAGAAAGGACTATGTGTCGGTGGGGCTGCTCCTGCTGCTTCATGGGAGAAAGGACTATGTGTCTGTGGATATGCTCCTGCTGCTTCATGGGAGAAAGGACTATGCGTCTGTGGGGCTGCTCCTGCAGTTTCATGGGAGAAAGGACTATGTGTCGGTGGGGCTGCTCCTGCTGTTTCATGGGAGAAAGGACTATGTGTCGGTGGGGCTGCTCCTGCTGCTTCATGGGAGAAAGGACTATGTGTCGGTGGGGCTGCTCACGAGAGAAAGGACTATGTGTCGGTGGGGCTGCTCCTGCTGTATCATGGGAGAAAGGACTATGTGTCGGTGGGGCTGCTCCTGCTGTTTCATGGGAGAAAGGACTATGTGTCGGTGTGGCTGCTCCTGCTGTTTCATGGGAGAAAGGACTATGTGTCGGTGGGGCTGCTCCTGCTGTTTCATGGGAGAAAGGACTATGTGTCGGTGGGGCTGCTTCTGCTGCTTCATGGGAGAAAGGACTATGGAGGTCATTCCGAGTTGTTCGCTCGCAAGGCGATTTTAGCAGAGTTGCTCACGCTAAGCCGCCACCTACTGGGAGTGAATCTTAGCATCTTAAAATTGCGAACGACGTATTCGCAATTTTGCGATTACAAACTTCTTAGCAGTTTCAGAGTAGCTTCAGACTTACTCGGCATCTGCGATCAGTTAAGTGCTTGTCGTTCCTGGTTTGATGTCATAAACACACCCAGCGTTCGCCAAGGCACTCCCCCATTTCTCCAGCCACTCCTGCGTTTTTTCCGGAAACGGTAGCGTTTTTCCCCACACGCCCATAAAACGGCCTGTTTCCGCCCAGAAACACCCTTTTCCTGTCAATCACACTACGATCGCCTGAGCGAAGAAAAAGCCGTAAATAAAAATCCTAACTTCATAGCAAATTTACTTGGCGCAGTCGCAGTGCGGACATTGCACATGCGCACTAAGCGGAAAATCGCTGCAATGCGATGAAATTTACCAAGCGAACAACTCGGAATGAGGGCCTACGTGTCGGTGGGGTTGCTCCTGCTGCTTCATGGGAGAAAGGACTATGTGTCGGCGGGGCTGCTCCTGCTATTTCATGGGAGAAAGGACTATGTGTCTCTGAGGCTGCTCCTGCTGCTTCATGGGAGAAAGGACTATGTGTCGGTGGGGCTGCTCCTGCTGTTTCATGGGAGAAAGGACTATGTGTCGGTGGGGCTGCTCCTGCTGCTTCATGGGAGAAAGGACTATGTGTCGGTGGGGCTGCTCTTGCTGTTTCATGAGAGAAAGGACTATGTGTCTGTGGGGCTGCTCCTGCTGTTTCATGGGAGAAAGGGCTATGTGTCGGTGGAGTTGCTCCTGCTGTTTCATGGGAGAAAGGACTATGTGTCGGTGGGGCTGCTCCTGCTGCTTCATGGGAGAAAGGACTATGTGTCGGTGGGGCTGCTCCTGCTGTTTCATGGGAGAAAGGACTATGTGTCTGTGGGGCTGCTCCTTCTGTTTTAATGGGAGAAAGGACTATGTGTCGGTGGGGCTGCTCCTGCTGTTTCATAGGAGAAAGGACTATGTGTCGGTGGGGCTGCTCCTGCTGCTTCATGGGAGAAAGGACTATGTGTCGGTGGGGCTGCTCCTGCTGTTTCATGGGAGAAAGGACTATGTGTCTGTGGGGCTGCTACTTCTGTTTTAATGGGAGAAAGGACTATGTGTCGGTGGGGCTGCTCCTGCTGTTTCATAGGAGAAAGGACTATGTGTCGGTGGGGCTGCTCCTGCTGCTTCATGGGAGAAAGGACTATGTGTCTGTGGGGCTGCTCCTGCTGCTTCATGGGAGAAAGGACTATGTGTCGGTGGGGCTGCTCCTGCTGTTTCATGGGAGAAAGGACTATGTGTCGGTGGGGCTGCTCCTGCTGTTTCAGCGGAGAAAGACTATGTGTCAGTGGGGCTGCTCCTGCTGTTTCATGGGAGAAAGGACTATGTGTCGGTGGGGCTGCTCCTGCTGTTTCATGGGTGAAAGGACTATGTGTCGGTGGGGCTGCTCCTGCTGTTTCATGGGAGAAAGGACTATGTGTCGGTGGGGCTGTCATGCTGCTTCATGGGAGAAAGGACTATGTGTCGGTGGGGCTGCTCCTGCTGCTTCATGGGAGAAAGGACTATGTGTCTGTGGGGCTGTCCTGCTGCTTCATGGGAGAAAGGACTATGTGTCGGTGGGGCTGCTCCTGCTGCTTCATGGGAGAAAGGACTATGTGTCTGTGGGGCTGCTCCTGCTGCTTCATTGGAGAAAGGACTATGTGTCCGTGGGGCTGCTCCTGCTGTATCATGGGAGAAAAGATTGTGTGTCTGTGGGGCTGCTCCTGCTGTATCATGGGAGAAAGGACTATGTGACGGTGGGGCTGCTCCTGCTGTATCATGGGAGAAAGTACTATGTGTCGGTGGGGCTGCTCTTGCTGTTTCATGGGAGAAAGGACTGTGTGTCTGTGGGGCTGCTCCTGCTGCTTCATGGGAGAAAGGACTATGTGTCAGTGGGGCTGCTCCTGCTGCTTCATGGGAGAAAGGACTATGTGTCAGTGGGGCTGCTCCTGCTGCTTCATGGGAGAAAGGACTATGTGTCTGTGGATATGCTCCTGCTGCTTCATGGGAGAAAGGACTATGCGTCTGTGGGGCTGCTCCTGCAGTTTCATGGGAGAAAGGACTGTGTGTCGGTGGGGCTGCTCCTGCTGTTTCATGGGAGAAAGGACTATGTGTCGGTGGGGCTGCTCCTGCTTTATCATGGGAGAAAGGACTGTGTGTCTGTGGGGCTGCTCCTGCTGTATCATGGGAGAAAGGACTATGTGTCGGTGGGGCTGCTCCTGCTGTTTCATGGGAGAAAGGACTATGTGTCGGTGGGGTTGCTCCTGCTGTTTCATGGAAGAAAGGACTATGTGTCTGTGGGGATGCTCCTGCTGTATCATGGGAGAAAGTACTATGTGTCGGTGGGGCTGCTCCTGCTGCTTCATGGGAGAAAGGACTATGTGTCGGTGGGGCTGCTCCTGCTGCTTCATGGGAGAAAGGACTATGTGTCTGTGGGGCTGCTCCTGCTGTTTCATGGGAGAAAGGACTATGTGTCGGTGGGGCTGCTCCTGCTGTTTCATGGGAGAAAGGACTATGTGTCGGTGGGGCTGTCATGCTGCTTCATGGGAGAAAGGACTATGTGTCGGTGGGGCTGCTCCTGCTGCTTCATGGGAGAAAGGACTATGTGTCTGTGGGGCTGTCCTGCTGCTTCATGGGAGAAAGGACTATGTGTCGGTGGGGCTGCTCCTGCTGCTTCATGGGAGAAAGGACTATGTGTCTGTGGGGCTGCTCCTGCTGCTTCATTGGAGAAAGGACTATGTGTCCGTGGGGCTGCTCCTGCTGTATCATGGGAGAAAAGATTGTGTGTCTGTGGGGCTGCTCCTGCTGTATCATGGGAGAAAGGACTATGTGACGGTGGGGCTGCTCCTGCTGTATCATGGGAGAAAGTACTATGTGTCGGTGGGGCTGCTCTTGCTGTTTCATGGGAGAAAGGACTGTGTGTCTGTGGGGCTGCTCCTGCTGCTTCATGGGAGAAAGGACTATGTGTCGGTGGGGCTGCTCCTGCTGCTTCATGGGAGAAAGGACTATGTGTCAGTGGGGCTGCTCCTGCTGCTTCATGGGAGAAAGGACTATGTGTCTGTGGATATGCTCCTGCTGCTTCATGGGAGAAAGGACTATGCATCTGTGGGGCTGCTCCTGCAGTTTCATGGGAGAAAGGACTGTGTGTCGGTGGGGCTGCTCCTGCTGTTTCATGGGAGAAAGGACTATGTGTCGGTGGGGCTGCTCCTGCTTTATCATGGGAGAAAGGACTGTGTGTCTGTGGGGCTGCTCCTGCTGTATCATGGGAGAAAGGACTATGTGTCGGTGGGGCTGCTCCTGCTGTTTCATGGGAGAAAGGACTATGTGTCGGTGGGGTTGCTCCTGCTGTTTCATGGAAGAAAGGACTATGTGTCTGTGGGGATGCTCCTGCTGTATCATGGGAGAAAGTACTATGTGTCGGTGGGGCTGCTCCTGCTGCTTCATGGGAGAAAGGACTATGTGTCGGTGGGGCTGCTCCTGCTGCTTCATGGGAGAAAGGACTATGTGTCTGTGGGGCTGCTCCTGCTGTTTCATGGGAGAAAGGACTATGTGTCGGTGGGGCTGCTCCTGCTGTTTCATGGGAGAAAGGACTATGTGTCGGTGGGGCTGCTCCTGCTGCTTCATGGGAGAAAGGACTATGTGTCGGTGGGGCTGCTCCTGCTGTTTCATGGGAGAAAGGACTATGTGTCGGTGGGGCTGCTCCTGCTGTTTCAGGGGAGAAAGACTATGTGTCGGTGGGGCTGCTCCTGCTGTTTCATGGGAGAAAGGACTATGTGTCGGTGGGGCTGCTCTTGCTGTTTCATGGGAGAAGGACTATGTGTCGGTGGGGCTGCTCCTGCTGTATCATGGGAGAAAGGACTATGTGTCGGTGGGGCTGCTCCTGCTGTTTCATGGGAGAAAGGACTATGTGTCGGTGGGGCTGCTCCTGCTGTTTCATGGGAGAAAGGACTATGTGTCAGTGGGGCTGCTCCTGCTGCTTCATGGGAGAAAGGACTATGTGTCTGTGGGGCTGCTCCTGCTGCTTCATGGGAGAAAGGACTATGTTTCTGTGGGGCTGCTCCTGCTGTTTCATGGGAGAAAGGACTATGTGTCGGTGGGGCTGTCCTGCTGCTTCATGGGAGAAAGGACTATGTGTCGGTGGGGCTGCTCCTGCTGCTTCATGGGAGAAAGGACTATGTGTCTGTGGGGCTGCTCCTGCTGCTTCATGGGAGAAAGCACTATGTGTCGGTGGGGCTGCTCCTGCTGTTTCATGGGAGAAAGGACTATGTGTCGGTGGGGCTGCTCCTGCTGCTTCATGTGAGAAAGGACTATGTGTCGGTGGGGCTGCTCCTGCTGTTTCATGGGAGAAAGGACTATATGTCGGTGGGGCTGCTCCTGCTGTTTCATGGGAGAAAGGACTATGTGTCGGCGGGGCTGCTCCTGTGTCGGCGGGGCTGCTCCTGCTGTTTCATGGGAGAAAGGACTATGTGTCTGTGGGGCTGCTCCTGCTGTATCATGGGAGAAAGTACTATGTGTCGGTGGGGCTGCTCCTGCTGCTTCATGGGAGAAAGTACTATGTGTCGGTGGGGCTGCTCCTGCTGCTTCATGGGAGAAAGTACTATGTGTCGGTGGGGCTGCTCCTGCTGTTTCATGGGAGAAAGGACTATGTGTCGGTGGGGCTGCTCCTGCTGTATCATGGGAGAAAGGACTGTGTGTCTGTGGGGCTGCTCCTGCTGTTTCATGGGAGAAAGGACTATGTGTCGGTGGGGCTGCTCCTGCTGTTTCATGGGAAAAAGGACTATGTGTCGGTGTGGCTGCTCCTGCTATTTCATGGGAGAAAGGACTATGTGTCGGTGGGGCTGCTCCTGCTGTTTCATGGGAGAAAGGACTATGTGTCAGTGGGGCTGCTCCTGCTGTTTCATGGGAGAAAGGACTATGCGTCGGTGGGGCTGCTCCTGCTGTTTCATTGGAGAAATTACTATGTGTCGGTGGGGCTGCTCCTGCTGCTTCATGGGAGAAAGGACTATGTGTCGGTGGGGCTGCTCCTGTTGCTTCATGGGAGAAAGGACTATGTGTCGGTGGGGCTGCTCCTGCTGTTTCAGGGGAGAAAGACTATGTGTCGGTGGGGCTGCTCCTGCTGCTTCATGGGAGAAAAGACTATGTGTCTGTGGGGCTGCGCCTGCTGTTTCATGGAAGAAAGGACTATGGCCCTCATTCCGAGTTGTTCGCTCGCAAGGCGAATGTAGCAGAGTTACACACGCTAAGCCGCCGCCTACTGGGAGTGAATCTTAGCTTCTTAAAATTGCGACCGACGTATGCGCAATATTGCGATTACAAACGAGTTAGCAGTTTTTGAGTAGCTTCAGACTTACTCTGCCTGTGCGATCAGTTCAGTGCTTGTCGTTCCTGGCTGACGTCATAAACACACCCAGCGTTCGCCCAGGCACACCCACCGTTTCCCCGGCCACTCCTGCGTTTTTTTCGGAAACGGTAGCGTTTTCAGCCACACGCCCCTAAAACGCCGTGCATCCGCCCAGTAACACCCATTTCCTGTCAATCACATTACGATCGCCGGAGCGATGAAAAAGCCGTGAGTAAACTTACTTTCTTCATAGTAAAGTTACTTGGCGCAGTCGCAGTGCGAACATTGCGCATGCGCACTAAGCGGATTCTCACTGCGATGCGATGAAAAATACCGAGCGAACAACTCGGAATGAGGGCCAATGTGTCTGTGGGGCTGCTCCTGCTGTATCATGGGAGAAAGTACTATGTGTCGGTGGGGCTGCTCCTGCTGCTTCATGGGAGAAAGTACTATGTGTCGGTGGGGCTGCTCCTGCTGCTTCATGGGAGAAAGGACTATGTGTCTGTGGGGCTGCTCCTGCTGTTTCATGGGAGAAAGGACTATGTGTCGGTGGGGCTGCTCCTGCTGTTTCATGGGAGAAAGGACTATGTGTCGGTGGGGCTGCTCCTGCTGTTTCATGGGAGAAAGGACTATGTGTCGGTGGGGCTGCTCCTGCTGTTTCATGGGAGAAAGGACTATGTGTCGGTGGGGCTGCTCCTGCTGTTTCATGGGAGAAAGGACTATGTGTCGGTGGGGCTGCTCCTGCTGTTTCATGGGAGAAAGGACTATGTGTTGGTGGGGCTGCTCCTGCTGTTTCATGGAAGAAATTACTATGTGTCGGTGGGGCTGCTCCTGCTGCTTCATGGGAGAAAGGACTATGTGTCGGTGGGGCTGCTCCTGCTGTTTCATGGGAGAAAGGACTATGTGTCGGTGGGGCTGCTTCTGCTGTTTCAGGGGAGAAAGACTATGTGTCGGTGGGTCTGCTCCTGCTGTTTCATGGGAGAAAGGACTATGTGTCGGTGGGGCTGCTCCTGCTGTTTCATGGGAGAAAGGACTATGTGCCGGTGGGGCTGCTCCTGCTGTTTCATGGGAGAAGGACTATGTGTCGGTGGGGCTGCTCCTGCTGTATCATGTGAGAAAGGACTATGTGTCGGTGGGGCTGCTCCTGCTGTTTCATGGGAGAAAGGACTATGTGTCGGTGGGGCTGCTCCTGCTGTTTCATGGGAGAAAGGACTATGTGTCAGTGGGGTTGCTCCTGCTGCTTCATGGGAGAAAGGACTATGTGTCGGTGGGGCTGCTCCTGCTGCTTCATGGGAGAAAGGACTATGTGTCTGTGGGGCTGCTCCTGCTGCTTCATTGGAGAAAGGACTATGTGTCCGTGGGGCTGCTCCTGCTGTATCATGGGAGAAAGGATTGTGTGTCTGTGGGGCTGCTCCTGCTGTATCATGGGAGAAAGGACTATGTGACGGTGGGGCTGCTCCTGCTGTATCATGGGAGAAAGTACTATGTGTCGGTGGGGCTGCTCTTGCTGTTTCATGGGAGAAAGGACTGTGTGTCTGTGGGGCTGCTCCTTCTGTTTAATGGGAGAAAGGACTATGTGTCGGTGGGGCTGCTCCTGCTGCTTCATGGGAGAAAGGACTATGTGTCAGTGGGGCTGCTCCTGCTGCTTCATGGGAGAAAGGACTATGTGTCAGTGGGGCTGCTCCTGCTGCTTCATGGGAGAAAGGACTATGTGTCAGTGGGGCTGCTCCTGCAGTTTCATGGGAGAAAGGACTGTGTGTCGGTGGGGCTGCTCCTGCTGTTTCATGGGAGAAAGGACTATGTGTCGGTGGGGCTGCTCCTGCTTTATCATGGGAGAAAGGACTGTGTGTCTGTGGGGCTGCTCCTGCTGTATCATGGGAGAAAGGACTATGTGTCGGTGGGGCTGCTCCTGCTGTTTCATGGGAGAAAGGACTGTATGTCTGTGGGGCTGCTCCTGCTGTATCATGGGAGAAAGGATTATGTGTCTGTGGATCTGCTCCTGCTGTTTCATGGGAGAAAGGACTATGCGTCTGTGGGGCTGCTCCTGCTGTTTCATGGGAGAAAGGACTATGTGTCGGTGGGGCTGCTCCTGCTGTTTCATGGGAGAAAGGACTATGTGTCTGTGGGGCTGCTCCTGCTGCTTCATGGGAGAAAGGACTATGTGTATGTGGGGCTGCTCCTGCTGTTTCATGGGAGAAAGGACTATGTGTCGGTGGGGCTGCTCCTGCTGCTTCATGGGAGAAAGGACTATGTGTCGGTGGGGCTGCTCCTGCTGTTTCATGGGAGAAAGGACTATATGTCGGTGGGGCTGCTCCTGCTGTTTCATGGGAGAAAGGACTATGTGTCAGCGGGGCTGCTCCTGCTGTTTCATGGGAGAAAGGACTATGTGTCTCTGGGGCTGCTCCTGCTGCTTCATGGGAGAAAGGACTATGTGTCTGTGGGGCTGCTCCTGCTGTTTCATGGGAGAAAGGACTATGTGTCGGTGGGGCTGCTCCTGCTGCTTCATGGGAGAAAGGACTATGTGTCGGTGGGGCTGCTCCTGCTGCTTCATGGGAGAAAGGACTATGTGTCGGTGGGGCTGCTCCTGCTGTTTCATGGGAGAAAGGACTATGTGTCGGTGGGGCTGCTCCTGCTGCTTCATGGGAGAAAGGACTATGTGTCGGTGGGGCTGCTCCTGCTGTTTCATGGGAGAAAGGACTATGTGTCGGTGGGGCTGCTCCTGCTGTATCATGGGAGAAAGGACTATGTGTCGGTGGGGCTGCTCCTGCTGTTTCATGGGAGAAAGGACTATGTGTCGGTGGGGCTGCTCCTGCTGTTTCATGGGAGAAAGGACTATGTGTCGGTGGGGCTGCTCCTGCTGCTTCATGGGAGAAAGGACTATGTGTCGGTGGGGCTGCTCACGGGAGAAAGGACTATGTGTCGGTGGGGCTGCTCCTGCTGTATCATGGGAGAAAGGACTATGTGTCGGTGGGGCTGCTCCTGCTGTTTCATGGGAGAAAGGACTATGTGTCGGTGGGGCTGCTCCTGCTGCTTCATGGGAGAAAGGACTATGTGTCTGTGGATATGCTCCTGCTGCTTCATGGGAGAAAGGACTATGCGTCTGTGGGGCTGCTCCTGCAGTTTCATGGGAGAAAGGACTATGTGTCGGTGGGGCTGCTCCTGCTGTTTCATGGGAGAAAGGACTATGTGTCGGTGGGGCTGCTCCTGCTGCTTCATGGGAGAAAGGACTATGTGTCGGTGGGGCTGCTCACGGGAGAAAGGACTATGTGTCGGTGGGGCTGCTCCTGCTGTATCATGGGAGAAAGGACTATGTGTCGGTGGGGCTGCTCCTGCTGTTTCATGGGAGAAAGGACTATGTGTCGGTGTGGCTGCTCCTGCTGTTTCATGGGAGAAAGGACTATGTGTCGGTGGGGCTGCTCCTGCTGTTTCATGGGAGAAAGGACTATGTGTCGGTGGGGCTGCTTCTGCTGCTTCATGGGAGAAAGGACTATGGAGGTCATTCCGAGTTGTTCGCTCGCAAGGCGATTTTAGCAGAGTTGCTCACGCTAAGCCGCCACCTACTGGGAGTGAATCTTAGCATCTTAAAATTGCGAACGACGTATTCGCAATTTTGCGATTACAAACTTCTTAGCAGTTTCAGAGTAGCTTCAGACTTACTCGGCATCTGCGATCAGTTAAGTGCTTGTCGTTCCTGGTTTGATGTCATAAACACACCCAGCGTTCGCCAAGGCACTCCCCCGTTTCTCCAGCCACTCCTGCGTTTTTTCCGGAAACGGTAGCGTATTTCCCCACACGCCCATAAAACGGCCTGTTTCCGCCCAGAAACACCCTTTTCCTGTCAATCACACTACGATCGCCTGAGCGAAGAAAAAGCCGTAAATAAAAATCCTAACTTCATAGCAAATTTACTTGGCGCAGTCGCAGTGCGGACATTGCACATGCGCACTAAGCGGAAAATCGCTGCAATGCGATGAAATTTACCAAGCGAACAACTCGGAATGAGGGCCTACGTGTCGGTGGGGTTGCTCCTGCTGCTTCATGGGAGAAAGGACTATGTGTCGGCAGGGCTGCTCCTGCTATTTCATGGGAGAAAGGACTATGTGTCTCTGAGGCTGCTCCTGCTGCTTCATGGGAGAAAGGACTATGTGTCGGTGGGGCTGCTCCTGCTGTTTCATGGGAGAAAGGACTATGTGTCGGTGGGGCTGCTCCTGCTGCTTCATGGGAGAAAGGACTATGTGTCGGTGGGGCTGCTCTTGCTGTTTCATGAGAGAAAGGACTATGTGTCTGTGGGGCTGCTCCTGCTGTTTCATGGGAGAAAGGACTATGTGTCGGTGGAGTTGCTCCTGCTGTTTCATGGGAGAAAGGACTATGTGTCGGTGGGGCTGCTCCTGCTGCTTCATGGGAGAAAGGACTATGTGTCGGTGGGGCTGCTCCTGCTGTTTCATGGGAGAAAGGACTATGTGTCTGTGGGGCTGCTCCTTCTGTTTTAATGGGAGAAAGGACTATGTGTCGGTGGGGCTGCTCCTGCTGTTTCATAGGAGAAAGGACTATGTGTCGGTGGGGCTGCTCCTGCTGCTTCATGGGAGAAAGGACTATGTGTCGGTGGGGCTGCTCCTGCTGTTTCATGGGAGAAAGGACTATGTGTCTGTGGGGCTGCTACTTCTGTTTTAATGGGAGAAAGGACTATGTGTCGGTGGGGCTGCTCCTGCTGTTTCATAGGAGAAAGGACTATGTGTCGGTGGGGCTGCTCCTGCTGCTTCATGGGAGAAAGGACTATGTGTCTGTGGGGCTGCTCCTGCTGCTTCATGGGAGAAAGGACTATGTGTCGGTGGGGCTGCTCCTGCTGTTTCATGGGAGAAAGGACTATGTGTCGGTGGGGCTGCTCCTGCTGTTTCAGCGGAGAAAGACTATGTGTCAGTGGGGCTGCTCCTGCTGTTTCATGGGGGAAAGGACTATGTGTCGGTGGGGCTGCTCCTGCTGTTTCATGGGTGAAAGGACTATGTGTCGGTGGGGCTGCTCCTGCTGTTTCATGGGAGAAAGGACTATGTGTCGGTGGGGCTGTCATGCTGCTTCATGGGAGAAAGGACTATGTGTCGGTGGGGCTGCTCCTGCTGCTTCATGGGAGAAAGGACTATGTGTCTGTGGGGCTGTCCTGCTGCTTCATGGGAGAAAGGACTATGTGTCGGTGGGGCTGCTCCTGCTGCTTCATGGGAGAAAGGACTATGTGTCTGTGGGGCTGCTCCTGCTGCTTCATTGGAGAAAGGACTATGTGTCCGTGGGGCTGCTCCTGCTGTATCATGGGAGAAAAGATTGTGTGTCTGTGGGGCTGCTCCTGCTGTATCATGGGAGAAAGGACTATGTGACGGTGGGGCTGCTCCTGCTGTATCATGGGAGAAAGTACTATGTGTCGGTGGGGCTGCTCTTGCTGTTTCATGGGAGAAAGGACTGTGTGTCTGTGGGGCTGCTCCTGCTGCTTCATGGGAGAAAGGACTATGTGTCGGTGGGGCTGCTCCTGCTGCTTCATGGGAGAAAGGACTATGTGTCAGTGGGGCTGCTCCTGCTGCTTCATGGGAGAAAGGACTATGTGTCTGTGGATATGCTCCTGCTGCTTCATGGGAGAAAGGACTATGCGTCTGTGGGGCTGCTCCTGCAGTTTCATGGGAGAAAGGACTGTGTGTCGGTGGGGCTGCTCCTGCTGTTTCATGGGAGAAAGGACTATGTGTCGGTGGGGCTGCTCCTGCTTTATCATGGGAGAAAGGACTGTGTGTCTGTGGGGCTGCTCCTGCTGTATCATGGGAGAAAGGACTATGTGTCGGTGGGGCTGCTCCTGCTGTTTCATGGGAGAAAGGACTATGTGTCGGTGGGGTTGCTCCTGCTGTTTCATGGAAGAAAGGACTATGTGTCTGTGGGGATGCTCCTGCTGTATCATGGGAGAAAGTACTATGTGTCGGTGGGGCTGCTCCTGCTGCTTCATGGGAGAAAGGACTATGTGTCGGTGGGGCTGCTCCTGCTGCTTCATGGGAGAAAGGACTATGTGTCTGTGGGGCTGCTCCTGCTGTTTCATGGGAGAAAGGACTATGTGTCGGTGGGGCTGCTCCTGCTGTTTCATGGGAGAAAGGACTATGTGTCGGTGGGGCTGCTCCTGCTGCTTCATGGGAGAAAGGACTATGTGTCGGTGGGGCTGCTCCTGCTGTTTCATGGGAGAAAGGACTATGTGTCGGTGGGGCTGCTCCTGCTGTTTCAGGGGAGAAAGACTATGTGTCGGTGGGGCTGCTCCTGCTGTTTCATGGGAGAAAGGACTATGTGTCGATGGGGCTGCTCTTGCTGTTTCATGGGAGAAGGACTATGTGTCGGTGGGGCTGCTCCTGCTGTATCATGGGAGAAAGGACTATGTGTCGGTGGGGCTGCTCCTGCTGTTTCATGGGAGAAAGGACTATGTGTCGGTGGGGCTGCTCCTGCTGTTTCATGGGAGAAAGGACTATGTGTCAGTGGGGCTGCTCCTGCTGCTTCATGGGAGAAAGGACTATGTGTCTGTGGGGCTGCTCCTGCTGCTTCATGGGAGAAAGGACTATGTTTCTGTGGGGCTGCTCCTGCTGTTTCATGGGAGAAAGGACTATGTGTCGGTGGGGCTGTCCTGCTGCTTCATGGGAGAAAGGACTATGTGTCGGTGGGGCTGCTCCTGCTGCTTCATGGGAGAAAGGACTATGTGTCTGTGGGGCTGCTCCTTCTGTTTTAATGGGAGAAAGGACTATGTGGCGGTGGGGCTGCTCCTGCTGTTTCATGGGAGAAAGGACTATGTGTCTGTGGGGCTGTCCTGCTGCTTCATGGGAGAAAGGACTATGTGTCGGTGGGGCTGCTCCTGCTGCTTCATGGGAGAAAGGACTATGTGTCTGTGGGGCTGCTCCTGCTGCTTCATTGGAGAAAGGACTATGTGTCGGTGGGGCTGCTCCTGCTGTATCATGGGAGAAGGGACTGTGTGTCTGTGGGGCTGCTCCTGCTGTATCATGGGAGAAAGGACTATGTGACGGTGGGGCTGCTCTTGCTGTTTCATGGGAGAAAGGACTGTGTGTCTGTGGGGCTGCTCCTTCTGTTTAATGGGAGAAAGGACTATGTGTCTGTGGGGCTGCTCCTGCTGCTTCATGGGAGAAAGGACTATGTGTCGGTGGGGCTGCTCCTGCTGCTTCATGGGAGAAAGCACTATGTGTCGGTGGGGCTGCTCCTGCTGTTTCATGGGAGAAAGGACTATGTGTCGGTGGGGCTGCTCCTGCTGCTTCATGTGAGAAAGGACTATGTGTCGGTGGGGCTGCTCCTGCTGTTTCATGGGAGAAAGGACTATATGTCGGTGGGGCTGCTCCTGCTGTTTCATGGGAGAAAGGACTATGTGTCGGCGGGGCTGCTCCTGTGTCGGCGGGGCTGCTCCTGCTGTTTCATGGGAGAAAGGACTATGTGTCTGTGGGGCTGCTCCTGCTGTATCATGGGAGAAAGTACTATGTGTCGGTGGGGCTGCTCCTGCTGCTTCATGGGAGAAAGTACTATGTGTCGGTGGGGCTGCTCCTGCTGCTTCATGGGAGAAAGTACTATGTGTCGGTGGGGCTGCTCCTGCTGTTTCATGGGAGAAAGGACTATGTGTCGGTGGGGCTGCTCCTGCTGTATCATGGGAGAAAGGACTGTGTGTCTGTGGGGCTGCTCCTGCTGTTTCATGGGAGAAAGGACTATGTGTCGGTGGGGCTGCTCCTGCTGTTTCATGGGAAAAAGGACTATGTGTCGGTGTGGCTGCTCCTGCTATTTCATGGGAGAAAGGACTATGTGTCGGTGGGGCTGCTCCTGCTGTTTCATGGGAGAAAGGACTATGTGTCGGTGGGGCTGCTCCTGCTGTTTCATGGGAGAAAGGACTATGCGTCGGTGGGGCTGCTCCTGCTGTTTCATTGGAGAAATTACTATGTGTCGGTGGGGCTGCTCCTGCTGCTTCATGGGAGAAAGGACTATGTGTCGGTGGGGCTGCTCCTGTTGCTTCATGGGAGAAAGGACTATGTGTCGGTGGGGCTGCTCCTGCTGTTTCAGGGGAGAAAGACTATGTGTCGGTGGGGCTGCTCCTGCTGCTTCATGGGAGAAAAGACTATGTGTCTGTGGGGCTGCGCCTGCTGTTTCATGGAAGAAAGGACTATGGCCCTCATTCCGAGTTGTTCGCTCGCAAGGCGAATGTAGCAGAGTTACACACGCTAAGCCGCCGCCTACTGGGAGTGAATCTTAGCTTCTTAAAATTGCGACCGACGTATGCGCAATATTGCGATTACAAACGAGTTAGCAGTTTTTGAGTAGCTTCAGACTTACTCTGCCTGTGCGATCAGTTCAGTGCTTGTCGTTCCTGGCTGACGTCATAAACACACCCAGCGTTCGCCCAGGCACACCCACCGTTTCCCCGGCCACTCCTGCGTTTTTTTCGGAAACGGTAGCGTTTTCAGCCACACGCCCCTAAAACGCCGTGCATCCGCCCAGTAACACCCATTTCCTGTTAATCACATTACGATCGCCGGAGCGATGAAAAAGCCGTGAGTAAACTTACTTTCTTCATAGTAAAGTTACTTGGCGCAGTCGCAGTGCGAACATTGCGCATGCGCACTAAGCGGATTCTCACTGCGATGCGATGAAAAATACCGAGCGAACAACTCGGAATGAGGGCCAATGTGTCTGTGGGGCTGCTCCTGCTGTATCATGGGAGAAAGTACTATGTGTCGGTGGGGCTGCTCCTGCTGCTTCATGGGAGAAAGTACTATGTGTCGGTGGGGCTGCTCCTGCTGCTTCATGGGAGAAAGGACTATGTGTCTGTGGGGCTGCTCCTGCTGTTTCATGGGAGAAAGGACTATGTGTCGGTGGGGCTGCTCCTGCTGTTTCATGGGAGAAAGGACTATGTGTCGGTGGGGCTGCTCCTGCTGTTTCATGGGAGAAAGGACTATGTGTCGGTGGGGCTGCTCCTGCTGTTTCATGGGAGAAAGGACTATGTGTCGGTGGGGCTGCTCCTGCTGTTTCATGGGAGAAAGGACTATGTGTCGGTGGGGCTGCTCCTGCTGTTTCATGGGAGAAAGGACTATGTGTTGGTGGGGCTGCTCCTGCTGTTTCATGGAAGAAATTACTATGTGTCGGTGGGGCTGCTCCTGCTGCTTCATGGGAGAAAGGACTATGTGTCGGTGGGGCTGCTCCTGCTGTTTCATGGGAGAAAGGACTATGTGTCGGTGGGGCTGCTTCTGCTGTTTCAGGGGAGAAAGACTATGTGTCGGTGGGGCTGCTCCTGCTGTTTCATGGGAGAAAGGACTATGTGTCGGTGGGGCTGCTCCTGCTGTTTCATGGGAGAAAGGACTATGTGCCGGTGGGGCTGCTCCTGCTGTTTCATGGGAGAAGGACTATGTGTCGGTGGGGCTGCTCCTGCTGTATCATGTGAGAAAGGACTATGTGTCGGTGGGGCTGCTCCTGCTGTTTCATGGGAGAAAGGACTATGTGTCGGTGGGGCTGCTCCTGCTGTTTCATGGGAGAAAGGACTATGTGTCAGTGGGGCTGCTCCTGCTGCTTCATGGGAGAAAGGACTATGTGTCGGTGGGGCTGCTCCTGCTGCTTCATGGGAGAAAGGACTATGTGTCTGTGGGGCTGCTCCTGCTGCTTCATTGGAGAAAGGACTATGTGTCCGTGGGGCTGCTCCTGCTGTATCATGGGAGAAAGGATTGTGTGTCTGTGGGGCTGCTCCTGCTGTATCATGGGAGAAAGGACTATGTGACGGTGGGGCTGCTCCTGCTGTATCATGGGAGAAAGTACTATGTGTCGGTGGGGCTGCTCTTGCTGTTTCATGGGAGAAAGGACTGTGTGTCTGTGGGGCTGCTCCTTCTGTTTAATGGGAGAAAGGACTATGTGTCGGTGGGGCTGCTCCTGCTGCTTCATGGGAGAAAGGACTATGTGTCAGTGGGGCTGCTCCTGCTGCTTCATGGGAGAAAGGACTATGTGTCAGTGGGGCTGCTCCTGCTGCTTCATGGGAGAAAGGACTATGTGTCAGTGGGGCTGCTCCTGCAGTTTCATGGGAGAAAGGACTGTGTGTCGGTGGGGCTGCTCCTGCTGTTTCATGGGAGAAAGGACTATGTGTCGGTGGGGCTGCTCCTGCTTTATCATGGGAGAAAGGACTGTGTGTCTGTGGGGCTGCTCCTGCTGTATCATGGGAGAAAGGACTATGTGTCGGTGGGGCTGCTCCTGCTGTTTCATGGGAGAAAGGACTGTGTGTCTGTGGGGCTGCTCCTGCTGTATCATGGGAGAAAGGATTATGTGTCTGTGGATCTGCTCCTGCTGTTTCATGGGAGAAAGGACTATGCGTCTGTGGGGCTGCTCCTGCTGTTTCATGGGAGAAAGGACTATGTGTCGGTGGGGCTGCTCCTGCTGTTTCATGGGAGAAAGGACTATGTGTCTGTGGGGCTGCTCCTGCTGCTTCATGGGAGAAAGGACTATGTGTATGTGGGGCTGCTCCTGCTGTTTCATGGGAGAAAGGACTATGTGTCGGTGGGGCTGCTCCTGCTGCTTCATGGGAGAAAGGACTATGTGTCGGTGGGGCTGCTCCTGCTGTTTCATGGGAGAAAGGACTATATGTCGGTGGGGCTGCTCCTGCTGTTTCATGGGAGAAAGGACTATGTGTCAGCGGGGCTGCTCCTGCTGTTTCATGGGAGAAAGGACTATGTGTCTCTGGGGCTGCTCCTGCTGCTTCATGGGAGAAAGGACTTTGTGTCTGTGGGGCTGCTCCTGCTGTTTCATGGGAGAAAGGACTATGTGTCGGTGGGGCTGCTCCTGCTGCTTCATGGGAGAAAGGACTATGTGTCGGTGGGGCTGCTCCTGCTGCTTCATGGGAGAAAGGACTATGTGTCGGTGGGGCTGCTCCTGCTGTTTCATGGGAGAAAGGACTATGTGTCGGTGGGGCTGCTCCTGCTGCTTCATGGGAGAAAGGGCTATGTGTCGGTGGGGCTGCTCCTGCTGTTTCATGGGAGAAAGGACTATGTGTCGGTGGGGCTGCTCCTGCTGTATCATGGGAGAAAGGACTATGTGTCGGTGGGGCTGCTCCTGCTGTTTCATGGGAGAAAGGACTATGTGTCGGTGGGGCTGCTCCTGCTGTTTCATGGGAGAAAGGACTATGTGTCGGTGGGGCTGCTCCTGCTGCTTCATGGGAGAAAGGACTATGTGTCGGTGGGGCTGCTCACGGGAGAAAGGACTATGTGTCGGTGGGGCTGCTCCTGCTGTATCATGGGAGAAAGGACTATGTGTCGGTGGGGCTGCTCCTGCTGTTTCATGGGAGAAAGGACTATGTGTCGGTGGGGCTGCTCCTGCTGCTTCATGGGAGAAAGGACTATGTGTCTGTGGATATGCTCCTGCTGCTTCATGGGAGAAAGGACTATGCGTCTGTGGGGCTGCTCCTGCAGTTTCATGGGAGAAAGGACTATGTGTCGGTGGGGCTGCTCCTGCTGTTTCATGGGAGAAAGGACTATGTGTCGGTGGGGCTGCTCCTGCTGCTTCATGGGAGAAAGGACTATGTGTCGGTGGGGCTGCTCACGGGAGAAAGGACTATGTGTCGGTGGGGCTGCTCCTGCTGTATCATGGGAGAAAGGACTATGTGTCGGTGGGGCTGCTCCTGCTGTTTCATGGGAGAAAGGACTATGTGTCGGTGTGGCTGCTCCTGCTGTTTCATGGGAGAAAGGACTATGTGTCGGTGGGGCTGCTCCTGCTGTTTCATGGGAGAAAGGACTATGTGTCGGTGGGGCTGCTTCTGCTGCTTCATGGGAGAAAGGACTATGGAGGTCATTCCGAGTTGTTCGCTCGCAAGGCGATTTTAGCAGAGTTGCTCACGCTAAGCCGCCACCTACTGGGAGTGAATCTTAGCATCTTAAAATTGCGAACGACGTATTCGCAATTTTGCGATTACAAACTTCTTAGCAGTTTCAGAGTAGCTTCAGACTTACTCGGCATCTGCGATCAGTTAAGTGCTTGTCGTTCCTGGTTTGATGTCATAAACACACCCAGCGTTCGCCAAGGCACTCCCCCGTTTCTCCAGCCACTCCTGCGTTTTTTCCGGAAACGGTAGCGTTTTTCCCCACACGCCCATAAAACGGCCTGTTTCCGCCCAGAAACAACCTTTTCCTGTCAATCACACTACGATCGCCTGAGCGAAGAAAAAGCCGTAAATAAAAATCCTAACTTCATAGCAAATTTACTTGGCGCAGTCGCAGTGCGGACATTGCACATGCGCACTAAGCGGAAAATCGCTGCAATGCGATGAAATTTACCAAGCGAACAACTCGGAATGAGGGCCTACGTGTCGGTGGGGTTGCTCCTGCTGCTTCATGGGAGAAAGGACTATGTGTCGGCGGGGCTGCTCCTGCTATTTCATGGGAGAAAGGACTATGTGTCTCTGAGGCTGCTCCTGCTGCTTCATGGGAGAAAGGACTATGTGTCGGTGGGGCTGCTCCTGCTGTTTCATGGGAGAAAGGACTATGTGTCGGTGGGGCTGCTCCTGCTGCTTCATGGGAGAAAGGACTATGTGTCGGTGGGGCTGCTCTTGCTGTTTCATGAGAGAAAGGACTATGTGTCTGTGGGGCTGCTCCTGCTGTTTCATGGGAGAAAGGACTATGTGTCGGTGGAGTTGCTCCTGCTGTTTCATGGGAGAAAGGACTATGTGTCTGTGGGGCTGCTCCTTCTGTTTTAATGGGAGAAAGGACTATGTGTCGGTGGGGCTGCTCCTGCTGTTTCATAGGAGAAAGGACTATGTGTCGGTGGGGCTGCTCCTGCTGCTTCATGGGAGAAAGGACTATGTGTCGGTGGGGCTGCTCCTGCTGTTTCATGGGAGAAAGGACTATGTGTCTGTGGGGCTGCTACTTCTGTTTTAATGGGAGAAAGGACTATGTGTCGGTGGGGCTGCTCCTGCTGTTTCATAGGAGAAAGGACTATGTGTCTGTGGGGCTGCTCCTGCTGCTTCATGGGAGAAAGGACTATGTGTCGGTGGGGCTGCTCCTGCTGTTTCATGGGAGAAAGGACTATGTGTCGGTGGGGCTGCTCCTGCTGTTTCAGCGGAGAAAGACTATGTGTCAGTGGGGCTGCTCCTGCTGTTTCATGGGAGAAAGGACTATGTGTCGGTGGGGCTGCTCCTGCTGTTTCATGGGTGAAAGGACTATGTGTCGGTGGGGCTGCTCCTGCTGTTTCATGGGAGAAAGGACTATGTGTCGGTGGGGCTGTCATGCTGCTTCATGGGAGAAAGGACTATGTGTCGGTGGGGCTGCTCCTGCTGCTTCATGGGAGAAAGGACTATGTGTCTGTGGGGCTGTCCTGCTGCTTCATGGGAGAAAGGACTATGTGTCGGTGGGCTGCTCCTGCTGCTTCATGGGAGAAAGGACTATGTGTCTGTGGGGCTGCTCCTGCTGCTTCATTGGAGAAAGGACTATGTGTCCGTGGGGCTGCTCCTGCTGTATCATGGGAGAAAGGATTGTGTGTCTGTGGGGCTGCTCCTGCTGTATCATGGGAGAAAGGACTATGTGACGGTGGGGCTGCTCCTGCTGTATCATGGGAGAAAGTACTATGTGTCGGTGGGGCTGCTCTTGCTGTTTCATGGGAGAAAGGACTGTGTGTCTGTGGGGCTGCTCCTGCTGCTTCATGGGAGAAAGGACTATGTGTCGGTGGGGCTGCTCCTGCTGCTTCATGGGAGAAAGGACTATGTGTCAGTGGGGCTGCTCCTGCTGCTTCATGGGAGAAAGGACTATGTGTCTGTGGATATGCTCCTGCTGCTTCATGGGAGAAAGGACTATGCGTCTGTGGGGCTGCTCCTGCAGTTTCATGGGAGAAAGGACTGTGTGTCGGTGGGGCTGCTCCTGCTGTTTCATGGGAGAAAGGACTATGTGTCGGTGGGGCTGCTCCTGCTCTATCATGGGAGAAAGGACTATGTGTCGGTGGGGCTGCTCCTGCTGTTTCATGGGAGAAAGGACTGTGGCCCTCATTCCGAGTTGATCGCTAAGTTTTTCGTTCGCACAGCCTATTAGTAAAGTTGCGTTAATGTAGTAAATTTGCGAACATCCGCCCCCAACGTATTTTAGCACATTCGCACGCATTATTACACAAAGTGGGCGTACGGCAAATGACATCGCAACAATGCGAAATCCTCGCAGCAATGCGAACCCATCGTATAAACACATACTTCTTCGTACAAATACTAAGTTGTAGTATATTTACACATTTTTCAGTTAAAGTGATCACTTTTGCTGAAAAACGCACCACAATTTGTTTTTATACTATTAAGTGGACTAACACCTTCCAAATCAAAGTCCACAAGCCCTCCTCAATAACAAATCCAATTAGTGAATTAATTGAAATGGTCATGATCAATTAAGTATTTGTTGAAATCCCAGAAAAACACTTTGTAGCCATAAAATAACCTCCTTTTATTTACATGTTTAATATAAATATAGATGTTTGCAATGTGCTTGGTCTAATGTGTTTTTAGAATTTATTAAAGTAGAGTTTTTGTATGTGAATGAAGGTGTATGCATGTTTAAAAAGCCAATAACATGTTTTATTTGTTGATTTAAAAAAACTTACGTTAGATGTTTGAAATGTTTAAGGTAAGAAATGTTTGTTCTGCAATCTGCTGTTCCTTTATTGCATGACTAAATAATAAAGAGCCGCTGAAGTTTTTAAATGTATTACTTTTTATTTTTTTAAAAGTGGAATACTGATATAAACCTTTTTTATAATATTTAAAATTATAATAATAAAATTAAAAAAATTTTTGCATGGCGTCCAAAAGCCCCACCAAGGCCTGGAGATGGCGCCTCATACTGCCAACTATATCCTGCAAGGATGTTGGATCTCCAACGGCAACATCTGTAATTAAGAGATAACAAACATTACTAACTTACTCACATTGCTTATTAGCCTAGCAAGGCACAAAGCACACTTTAATGCATGCAGGTCCAAACTGCATTCCTCCTGCTTGTGTGAAACTACATATACCAGCAGTCGTTGACTCAGTTTTGGTGCCAGGGAATGAAAAACCTGTGTAAGGGCATGCTGGGATGTGTAGTTTTTCTACAGTTGCAGTTGCGCAGTTTGGACAGGCCTGCTTAATGGCAAAGTTGATACATCATGACTGTTTTAGGGTTCAATCATTAGCCTTAAAAAAAGCCAGCATGCTCAGTTTTTTTGTGTGACTTATTACAATTGTAAAGAGCATGGCCTACATTTGCTCCTATGTGATTTCATTGTAAGATGTAGCGTTGGCCATAGCAAACAAGGCTAAATAAATTTAATAACTTGTAGAAGTTGTTCCCCAATAGTCAAGATTAATTGTATTGTTTGTTCTGGCCAACATCCCATGTTAAAGTTATGGTGGTAATTCCAAGTTGATTGCAGCTGTAAAAATTTAAGTAGTTGCTCCAAACCATTTGCACTGCAGGGGAGGCAGATATAACATGTGCAGAGAGAGTTAGATTTGGGTGTGATGTGTTCAATCTTCTATCTAATTAGCACATTAAAAATAAAGCAGCCAGTATTTACCCTGCACAGAATCAAAATTACCCAATCACATCGAAGTCTCTCTGCACATGTTATATCTGCCTCCCCTGCAGTGCACATGGTTTGGGCCAACTGCTTAAATTTGTCCGGCATGCAAACATCTTGGATTTTCCCCCTATGTTCCATCTTCAACACTGTTACACCATGTTGCCATTCATTCACATCCTTTATTTGTGGCATTATTTAAAAGGGGTTTGGTCCTGCCTCCTCACACTGCATATCAATATCTTCCGAAGGCCACCATATCATAGCATTCCCACACTCCCTGAAAGCTGCCCTTACTAAATAAGTGCAAACCGGGTTTATTTTTATTTTTTTTCATTTTGTGAATGTAACTTTCCCACCACAAATCAGTGTGTCATTAGTCTACATAACAAAGTGAAGCATGTGTTTTGTAAGTTAAAATTTTCTGACTACACAGGCCCAAGTGTAAATCGACAACAACATACTAAACTCCACTCAGGTCTAACTGTTGGCCTTCAAAACTAACACATATAAACCCTGTTGTCCTGCCAACCCTGGCTACCTAATGAGTGTCAACCTAGAGTGGACACACAAAATATTGCACACATACACACTGTACATATAATGACACTCACAAATATGTAAAGGCAACATGTACACCATGAGGAAAATAACCAAATTTTGTCCTGGGGACAAGAATTCAAACAGTACAACCCTGCATGTTTTGGCATTGTAAGTGTAAGTGGGTAATCATTTCGACACCAAAACCAAACTTACTTTCCACGGCAACATCCTGACTCCCGGATGGTTCGTCAGGGGCTTCCTGTGCCCATTCACTGGGTGGTGAGCTTGTCATGATCGGTGAAGCCGGCTGAGGGATGGTGAAAGGAGGAGGGATTGGGGAAGGAGGAGGGATTGGGGAAGGAGGATGGATTGGGGAAGGAGGATGGATTGGGGAAGGAGGAGGGATTGGGGAAGGAGGAGGGATTTGGGAAGGAGGCTGGATTGGAGCAACAATTTCAGAGGGGGGGTCTGATTGCGAGGGCGAGGGGGGTGGAGAGAAATGTAAGGCAATAGAGGGTGAGGGGGGTTCAGATGGGGATGACGAAGATGAAGGAGAAGGGGTATGGGAAGGAGGAGAAGGGGTCCCAGAAAGAGATGGAGAGGTGTGGTGAGAAGGGGAATGGAAAGTGGAGTGGGCCAGGGAAGATGAGGGGGCCTTGGAAGATGAGGTGGACTGGGAAGATGATGGGGACTGGGAAGCTGAGGGGGACTGTGAAGGGGAGGGGGAGTGAGAAGGGGAGGGGGACTGTGAAGGGGAGGGGGAGTGAGAAGGGGAGGGGGAATGAGAAGGGGAGGGGGAGTGAGAAGGGGAGGGTGAGTGGGAAGGGGAAGGGGGTGGGGAGTTGTGCCGTTGTTGTTGTCCTAGAATGTAAATTTTGTAAACATTGTTAAATTATGCAAAATTGCATAGTATTCATTTGTTCATATCAATGTTCTGTTACATATTTTTAAAAAAATATATTTTATTTTGAAACTGAAACATGTTAAGATCCTCTTCATGTTGGCCACAGCAAATAAAATGTTTCAAAACGTGAACTTTGAAGCTCATTCCTTAATCTAGTCCATTGAGTCATAGTGATTGGTCTAGGCACCATCACCAGATTAGTATTCAAGGCACCTTATTATATAGCCAGCACTGATCCAGTATTTTGGAGCAGTTTCCAGGCTGCTTCTTATTTCTTGAAAACATGCACTTGTTTCGTGTCACTTTACTACAGTCAGTACTGTTTTCCCTAACCACACACACTGTCCTAATTTCCAAAAAAATACACTGAAGGATGCAATTAGCCTACCACTTACTGTAAAATCTTGGTAATTCCAAGGGGATTACAGCAGGAATTTATTTTGCATTTGGACAAAAGCATGTGCTCTGCAGGGGTTGCATATATAACATGTGCCGAGAGAGTTAGATTTGGGTGTGTTTAGAAATTATGGCCATGGAAAATCCAGCCTGTTTTATTTTAACACTGCAAATTTAAAAAATGCTTTAACACACACCACCACAATCTTACACACTCTGCACATGTTACATATGCTTCCCCTGCAGTGCACATGGTTTGGCACAATGGTTTTCAACAATGCGTCGGAAACAAAGAAAAACAAGCAAACATTAGCACATTTTAAGTTAAAAATCGTATGTAATGTAACTTACTTCGTGTATGGAGAGCACGGATTTGCTGGCGGATCTCCGCCAACAGATCTGGAGTCCGCCTGCGGAGATCACTCCAGCGCCTCTCCAGCTGGATGATTGTCCGCCTGCTGCGGACGCGAGTCCGCAGCAGGCGGCGGACCTCCGCGTAGGCCTCGCGCTTCACCCGATTGGGGATGAAGCGCCCAACGCGGCCTACGCGGCGGTCCATCACCGCCACCAGCACGCGGAGCTCCCGCCTGGAGAACGGTGCTGCACGCATCATGGCAATGGCGTTTTCCTTATTTGGGCATATATTTATAGTGTCTGGTAGCATGTGATTGGCCAAAAATATGTCATTTCTAATAACTTTATTGATCTTTGCAATGCTGTGAAGAGCAGTGTTATTTTGCACGAGCGGAAATTCGCATTAGCATAAGCGAAAATGTTTGTTAGAAACAATTAGATAAAACACACAGAGACAGACTTTACTGAAAAATAATAAACATATCTGTGTACTCACCACAGGTCGTGTGATCATTCAGCTGGACAGTCACAAAGTGTCAAACATTGAGTATCATTTGTTTGTGTGTTTGTTTACATAATCAGGATTTGAGGATATAAAATAAATAAGGACACTATTTATTAACATTACAGTATTTAAATTATTACATAAACATTGTCAGCTTAACGTGCTTTTGTTTTTTATGTTTAAAAATCAAAAACCATTCAAACACAACAACAGCATTCCCCAATCACTTTACAATAACATACTAAATGCAATCATGTTTAAAAATACATAAGCATACTGGGTTGTATTATTTGTGCAAATATAAATAGGAAAAACACTATACCTGAAATGTTCTGCTACGATTCTTGCCCTCACTTGGCTCCCCCTCCGTGTCACACTCCCCCCACCGAAGCGTGGCACAACCCCTGGCTCCTCATCAGGCAATTCCTCTGCCTGAGGAAGCTCAACACTACTCCTTACCGCGATATTATGGAGTATTGCGCACAGGACCACTATTTTACTTGCCATCTCCGGCGAATACATGATGTCGCCACCCGTGCGGTGGAGCACACGAAAGCGCCCTTTCAGGACACCAATTGTGCGCTCCACCAGCTGCCTAGTGGCAGTAAGCGCGGAGTTAAATGCCATCTGTGGTCCTGGCCGGGGATTACGGTAAGGAGTCATGAGCCAGGGGGTGCAAGGATATCCACGGTCTCCTGTTGGAATAAGAGCCACATTTTAGATCTCAAATTTCATATATTGTTGTTACTTTTTTTCAAAAAAATTTGACCAACAACTCACCCAATAACCACATGTCTGGTTGTTGACTTGATCTTAATCTCTGCCATATCCCTGATTGTCTAATGACATACGCATCATGGGAACTCCCTGTAAACTTTGCGTTCAGGGAAAGGATCTGGAGGGATGGCCCACAAACAACCATTACATTCAGAGAATGAAACAGTTTCCTGTTTCTATAAATTTCTTCATTATGTCTTGGTGGCTGAATAGCAACATGTGTGCCATCCACAACCCCAATAACATGTGGAAAGCGACTACCACCTTCCGCAAATTGCCGCTTCACCACATCTAGGGCACCAACATCCAAAGGCATAGCAATAAATTGCTTAACACGCTTGATGAAAGCCTGGCAGACACGTCGCAGGACCTTACTGAACTGGCCCTGCGACATGCCAACCAGGTCTCCAACAACATGCTGGAATGATCCTGTGGCCAAAAAATGTAACACTGCAAGGAATTGTGTCAATGGTGGTATTGCTGTAGGATACCGAATTTCAGACTCCAGATCACTCTCTATTATGGAGAGAGTGTCTAGGATTAGATGTGGTGGCAGCCGGTATCTACGCACCACCACATCATCTGGCATCCCAAAAAGTATGACACGGGTTCTGAAAATTGGTGGCCTAGCACGCCTCCGTTGCCTTGGTTGATGAGGAGCCGGCTGTGGTTGTGGGGCTGGCGGTTGGGGTGGGAGTGCTGGCGTGGGTTGGGGAGGTAGGGCTTCTGCCGCAATATGTATTGACATCACACACTTTTTGGAGAGAATGTTAAGAAATGTCAATTTTAATAAAAACAAAGTTTTACTAAATTTAACACAATAACTGTTTTTACAATTGTGGTGTCAACTTACTGCAGGAGCGTACATTTTTTCTGTGTTGAATTCATGTAAAAAATTAAAAAAAAAAATGCAAATAAAATTACATTTAATATTTGGATATAAAAAACATATATTAATGCCAAAAATCTTATGAAAAGCAAAAAAAAAACACAAATAAAAAATTTAGTACCTAGTCCAGGAAAGACAAACACTACTTTGCAGATCAATCCTGGAAACCCCAAACACTTTGTTTAGCAAACTTTACACAAAAATTATTTATAAATTTATTAAAAAAACAAGCACCAACACAGGCCAACGACACTTACCTGCTCCTAAAGAAATAAAGTCTTGTTTTTGTGGACCACACCCAAAAATAAAGTCAAAATTGTTTTGTTTCACCAAAAAAACAAAACCTACAAGAGAACACAAATGACAGTCAAAAACAGCATACAGACACTTCCAACAAACAAACTCCAACACAGGCCAACGACACTTACCTGCTCCTAAAGAAATAAAGTCTTGTTTTTGTGGACCACACCCAAAAATAAAGACAAAATTGGTTTTTCTCACCAAAAAGTAGATTCCTAGAAGAGAACACTAATGACAGTCAAAACAAAGAAGCACGGGAATATTTTCACAAATGGACTTGCAAAATATATATGTGTTATAAAAATTAAAACATTAAAATGTATTACAAAAACTTGCAAAAACAAAAAAAAAAAAAAAAAAAATACTCACAAACGAAAATACACACAAAAAATGACTGCCTATATTCAAAACGCAAAGAAAAGGACAAAGGTATGCTTGACAATTACTCACTCTGCAAATTCCACTAGCACCTTCACGCACAAGCCAACAAACAAATGAAACTCCAAACTACCTACACTCACAGCGTGCAAACTCGGCCCTTAAATAAGCAGTGCAATCATTCACCAGATTAATAGTGTACACCTGTGTGAATTAACGATTCGCACGTAGGTATATAAGCGCACACACCTCGGCGTACACGTCATCACAAACATGGCTTCTCGTGAGCAAATCGCAGCAGAGATAGACCGCATTGCAGAGCAGCAGATGGCATTGCAGAAACAACGCATAGAGTGGCAAAGGCGCTTGTTAGAATCCGCCTCTGCGGATGTTGAGGCAGGACCTAGTACTCTGCAAATTTCGGCTTCTGAACCTCAAGAATTGAGTGTGGATACCCTGCCACACACACATAGTGAGCAAACTGAGGGAGAATTGACTTTAGCCACACAAACACAGCAGACAGAAGCTGCTAGTGAGGAGGAAGATGGAGATGACCAACCTGAAGAAACCTCACAGGCTACCTCCAGACGGAAAAAAAGACAGCCTGCATTCACTAAGAGGGAGTTGCGTGTCTTGGTCACGCAGGCCATGTCCAAAATACATAGGGGCCCCAAAAACATGGGGGCTGCTTCCAAAGAACGCATCTGGAGAGACATCACAAAATCTGTGAATGAAGTTGGCTCTGTCGTCAGAACATCACAGGAAGTGAGACGACGGTAAGTGCATCTTGAGAATCCTTTTTCTGTGCTAAGTTGCCTAAAAAATGTAGTTACATGTCATGTTATGTCTAGCAAACACAAGCAGAACATGTGTGCTAGATATTTACTTTGAACAATAAGAAGACTCAACTTTTTCCCTCTTTCACAATATTTATGTAGGTGGGCCGACTTCAAATCCCGCCTGAAGGCAAAGAGGGCTGCGGAGTGGAATGCCTCAAGGGCAACAGGGGGGGGACCACCTGTCGCTGTGGAGTATACTGACTTGGAGGAGATGGCGATGGCCTGTGTGAGTTCTGAGGAGGGCCAAGGGGTGTCTCATATGGACACGGACCTGCCTGAGATTGTGACGGGACATGACTTGGAAGGTAAGTTTACACATGTATTTGGCAGAAATTTGAACTGTATTAATAATCTTAAACTAATTTTGACTCCAACTTTTCCCCCACACATTCTTCTATTTGCTTGCCACTAAACACAGCACAGGGGGGTGAACAGTTTGAGTCACAGGCCGGTTATGTGGTTGAGGCTGAGGTGGAGGGACCTAGTGGGTCTGCCAGTGTGGGCCTACAAAACCCACCTATGCAGGTTCCTACTGGCCCCCCCACCCAACCCTCTGCTATCCCGGAGATCCTGCTTGAAATTGCTAGGTATGGTGAGAGCCTAAACACATTTCAAGACGGGGTCATCCGGGAGGTAAGCCAGATAACTGTCCGGCTCACTGAGATCCGAACCTGTGTTGAGCAAGGTGTTGCTCAACTCTGCCAAAGTCTGGCAGAGATCAGGCAGGCCCAAGAACAACTGGCCTCCTCAAACCAAAGCCTTGCAACTAACATCTTGCAAGGGCTCCAGGCCATCGCTGTCTCCCTTGCCCACAGTGGCAGAGAGCCAACCACATCGGCTCCCTCCCCTGCCCCTGCCCAGGAAGAACAGGACACTGGGCAGGCCCAACGAAGGTCACTCCGCAGACCAAGCAAAGAAGATCAGCCTCAGGCGGGGCCAAAAAGAAGAAAGTGATGTCTCTCCAGATGGGCAGCACCCATGTTTTTGTAGTTGCCTCTATGTTATTTTGGACTTGGCTTGTGTGGCCAGAATGGATCACTCCCTCTTAGTGAAATGTCTTTTTTTCTGTTTGGAGGAATTGTAGCCTGTGAGTTTCTTTTAAAAAACAACAGAGCCATCTTCCTCTCACTAGTGTGCTGTGTATTGTTGTGTTTGTGTGGTGGATACTAATTATTTCTCAGTTTGTGTCACATTTTTGTGTGGCAGGGTGTGAAATATGTTGAATTTATAATTTACTTTTGTCAGAAGCAGAAATTTGCAGAGTACTGAGTTCTGCAATATAATTTTTGACAGTGCCATCTGCTTGGTGCTTGGTCTATCTCTGCCTGTGAGACTCATGTGGAGCCATGTTTAAATGTTGGATCATATTATTTCTGAAATAAAAAATATAATTTCAAAATGTGTGCAATTTCTTGAAGGTAATGCATTAGCAAAATCTTACTTACAAAAATATTATGTCAACATATAGACACTTGGTGACCAATCTGCTAATTATCCTTAAAAAATTATTATTTATAAAAAAAAAGTTTGTTTTGCACCACACTTTAAGGTCCATATTAATAAAACAGACACGACAACTTGATAAAATATCTTTGGACAACATGACATCATTGAAAACATTGACAGATGTTAAAAACCTATATTATTGTGACTTTGAAAAATAAATCAGTGTATGCGGCATTATGTGGGTGCTGGTTAATTGATCAGAATGTGGCAGAATTATCTAACTTAAAAAAAAAATGTAACTTGTTTGTATTTAGTAGTCTAACACACATTCAAACATTTCTGCACAATGCTTACACACCAAGTTAAACACAAATAACAACCTTATTTAGCAGTGTGTGAGATTAATATGTGAGTAGAATAAACATGTAATGTGTGTTCAGTCAATTGCTGGTTGGTAACTTTCATGGGCTCAGTAATTAACAAGTAATTGAACATCAGATGAATGTGCTCTCCAATTAACTGCTAATTACTGCATACACACTTGTACCAGTACTTCGCAAATGTAGAGTAACTGCAGACCTACTCTGCTGCTGCGTGAATGTTGCTACGGTTTCATATGTTAGTTTTAACAGCGACAAAGTTTATGTGCGAAAAACACGCCCATTGCAAGTTGCATACTCCCACACAGTACGCCCACTTTCACGCCCATGTCGGAGCATTGCGAAGTCTCGCCTCCGCCACGCCCACGCCACTCCTTGTTTTCGTTTGGCAGTTACGGCTTTTTTTGTTCAAAGTAATTTTGCACAGTTGTCGTACGTATGTCTTCGCGCATGCGTAATCACGCATTTGCGCATGCGCAGATACTTACATTTCGGACATTTGCGATGCGATGACTCTTAGCGATCAACTCGGAATGAGGGCCTGTGTGTCTGTGGGGCTGCTCCTGCTGTATCATGGGAGAAAGGATTATGTGTCTGTGGATCTGCTCCTGCTGTTTCATGGGAGAAAGGACTATGCGTCTGTGGGGCTGCTCCTGCTGTTTCATGGGAGAAAGGACTATGTGTCGGTGGGGCTGCTCCTGCTGTTTCATGGGAGAAAGGACTATGTGTCTGTGGGGCTGCTCCTGCTGCTTCATGGGAGAAAGGACTATGTGTCTGTGGGGCTGCTCCTGCTGTTTCATGGGAGAAAGGACTATGTGTCGGTGGGGCTGCTCCTGCTGCTTCATGGGAGAAAGGACTATGTGTCGGTGGGGCTGCTCCTGCTGTTTCATGGGAGAAAGGACTATATGTCGGTGGGGCTGCTCCTGCTGTTTCATGGGAGAAAGGACTATGTGTCAGCGGGGCTGCTCCTGCTGTTTCATGGGAGAAAGGACTATGTGTCTCTGGGGCTGCTCCTGCTGCTTCATGGGAGAAAGGACTATGTGTCTTTGGGGCTGCTCCTGCTGTTTCATGGGAGAAAGGACTATGTGTCGGTGGGGCTGCTCCTGCTGCTTCATGGGAGAAAGGACTATGTGTCGGTGGGGCTGCTCCTGCTGCTTCATGGGAGAAAGGACTATGTGTCGGTGGGGCTGCTCCTGCTGTTTCATGGGAGAAAGGACTATGTGTCGGTGGGGCTGCTCCTGCTGCTTCATGGGAGAAAGGACTATGTGTCGGTGGGGCTGCTCCTGTTGTTTCATGGGAGAAAGGACTATGTGTCGGTGGGGCTGCTCCTGCTGTATCATGGGAGAAAGGACTATGTGTCGGTGGGGCTGCTCCTGCTGTTTCATGGGAGAAAGGACTATGTGTCGGTGGGGCTGCTCCTGCTGTTTCATGGGAGAAAGGACTATGTGTCGGTGGGGCTGCTCCTGCTGCTTCATGGGAGAAAGGACTATGTGTCGGTGGGGCTGCTCATGGGAGAAAGGACTATGTGTCGGTGGGGCTGCTCCTGCTGTATCATGGGAGAAAGGACTATGTGTCGGTGGGGCTGCTCCTGCTGTTTCATGGGAGAAAGGACTATGTGTCGGTGGGGCTGCTCCTGCTGCTTCATGGGAGAAAGGACTATGTGTCTGTGGATATGCTCCTGCTGCTTCATGGGAGAAAGGACTATGCGTCTGTGGGGCTGCTCCTGCAGTTTCATGGGAGAAAGGACTATGTGTCGGTGGGGCTGCTCACGGGAGAAAGGACTATGTGTCGGTGGGGCTGCTCCTGCTGTATCATGGGAGAAAGGACTATGTGTCGGTGGGGCTGCTCCTGCTGTTTCATGGGAGAAAGGACTATGTGTCGGTGGGGCTGCTCCTGCTGCTTCATGGGAGAAAGGACTATGTGTCGGTGGGGCTGCTCACGGGAGAAAGGACTATGTGTCGGTGGGGCTGCTCCTGCTGTATCATGGGAGAAAGGACTATGTGTCGGTGGGGCTGCTCCTGCTGTTTCATGGGAGAAAGGACTATGTATCGGTGGGGCTGCTCCTGCTGTTTCATGGGAGAAAGGACTATGTGTCGGTGGGGCTGCTCCTGCTGTTTCATGGGAAAAAGGACTATGTGTCGGTGGGGCTGCTCCTGCTGTTTCATGGGAGAAAGGACTATGGCCCTAATTCCGAGTTGTTCGCTCGGAGTTTTTCATCGCATCGCAGTGAGAATTCTCTTAGTGCGCATGCGCAATGTTCGCACTGCGACTGCGCCAAGTTATTTTGCTAGGAAGAAAGTAAGTTTACTCACGGCTTTTTCTTCGCTCCGACGTTCGCATTGTGATTGACAGGAAATGGGTGTTACTGGGCGGAAACACGGCGTTTTAAGGGCGTGTGACTCAAAACGCTACCGTTTCCGGAAAAAACGCAGGCGTGTCTGGAGAAACGGTGGGAGTGCTTGGCCGAACGCTGGGTGTGTTTATGACGTCAGCCGGGACCGAAAAGCACTGAACTGATCGCACAGGCAGAGTAAGTCTGGAGTTACTCAGAAACTGCTAACTCGTTTGTGATCGCAATAATGCGCATACTTCTGTCGCACATTTAAGAAGTTTAGATTCACTCCCAGTAGGCGTAGGCTTAGCGTGTGTAACTCTGCTAAAATCGCCTTGCGAGCGATCAACTCGGAATGAGGGCCTATGTGTCGGTGGGGCTGCTCCTGCTGTTTCATGGGAGAAAGGACTATGTGTCGGTGGGGCTGCTTCTGCTGCTTCATGGGAGAAAGGACTATGGAGGTCATTCCGAGTTGTTCGCTCGCAAGGCGATTTTAGCAGAGTTGCTCACGCTAAGCCGCCACCTACTGGGAGTGAATCTTAGCATCTTAAAATTGCGAACGACGTATTCGCAATTTTGCGATTACAAACTTCTTAGCAGTTTCAGAGTAGCTTCAGACTTACTCGGCATCTGCGATCAGTTAAGTGCTTGTCGTTCCTGGTTTGATGTCATAAACACACCCAGCGTTCGCCCAGGCACTCCCCCGTTTCTCCAGCCACTCCTGCGTTTTTCCCGGAAACGGTAGCGTTTTTCCCCACACGCCCATAAAACGGCCTGTTTCCGCCCAGAAACACCCTTTTCCTGTCAATCACACTACGATCGCCTGAGCGAAGAAAAAGCCGTAAATAAAAATCCTAACTTCATAGCAAATTTACTTGGCGCAGTCGCAGTGCGGACATTGCACATGCGCACTAAGCGGAAAATCGCTGCAATGCGATGAAATTTACCAAGCGAACAACTCGGAATGAGGGCCTACGTGTCGGTGGGGTTGCTCCTGCTGCTTCATGGGAGAAAGGACTATGTGTCGGCGGGGCTGCTCCTGCTATTTCATGGGAGAAAGGACTATGTGTCTCTGAGGCTGCTCCTGCTGCTTCATGGGAGAAAGGACTATGTGTCGGTGGGGCTGCTCCTGCTGTTTCATGGGAGAAAGGACTATGTGTCGGTGGGGCTGCTCCTGCTGCTTCATGGGAGAAAGGACTATGTGTCGGTGGGGCTGCTCTTGCTGTTTCATGAGAGAAAGGACTATGTGTCGGTGGGGCTGCTCCTGCTGTTTCATGGGAGAAAGGACTATGTGTCGGTGGAGTTGCTCCTGCTGTTTCATGGGAGAAAGGACTATGTGTCGGTGGGGCTGCTCCTGCTGCTTCATGGGAGAAAGGACTATGTGTCGGTGGGGCTGCTCCTGCTGTTTCATGGGAGAAAGGACTATGTGTCTGTGGGGCTGCTCCTTCTGTTTTAATGGGAGAAAGGACTATGTGTCGGTGGGGCTGCTCCTGCTGTTTCATAGGAGAAAGGACTATGTGTCAGTGGGGCTGCTCCTGCTGCTTCATGGGAGAAAGGACTATGTGTCGGTGGGGCTGCTCCTGCTGTTTCATGGGAGAAAGGACTATGTGTCTGTGGGGCTGCTCCTTCTGTTTTAATGGGAGAAAGGACTATGTGTCGGTGGGGCTGCTCCTGCTGTTTCATGGAAGAAAGGACTATGTGTCGGTGGGGCTGCTCCTGCTGCGTCATGGGAGAAAGGACTATGTGTCTGTGGGGCTGCTCCTGCTGTTTCATGGGAGAAAGGACTATGTGTCGGTGGGGCTGCTCCTGCTGTTTCATGGGAGAAAGGACTATGTGTCTGTGGGGCTGCTCCTTCTGTTTTAATGGGAGAAAGGACTATGTGTCGGTGGGGATGCTCCTGCTGTTTCATGGGAGAAAGGACTATGTGTCGGTGGGGCTGCTCCTGCTGTTTCATGGGAGAAAGGACTATGTGTCGGTGGGGCTGCTCCTGCAGTATCATGGGAGAAAGGACTATGTGTCGGTGGGGCTGCTCCTGCTGCGTCATGGGAGAAATGACTATGTGTCGGTGGGGCTGCTCCTGCTGTTTCATGGGAGAAAGGACTATGTGTCTCTGAGGCTGCTCCTGCTGCTTCATGGGAGAAAGGACTATGTGTCTGTGGGGCTGCTCCTGCTGTTTCATGGGAGAAAGGACTATGTGTCGGTGGGGCTGCTCCTGCTGTTTCATGCGAGAAAGGACTATGTGTCGGTGGGGCTGCTCCTGCTGTTTCATGGGAGAAAGGACTATGTGTCGGTGGGGCTGCTCCTGCTGTTTCATGGGAGAAAGGACTATGTGTCGGTGGGGCTGCTCCTGCTGTTTCATGGGAGAAAAAACTATGTGTCGGTGGGGCTGCTCTTGCTGTTTCATGAGAGAATGGACTATGTGTCGGTGGGGCTGCTCCTGCTGTTTCATGCGAGAAAGGACTATGTGTCGGTGGAGTTGCTCCTACTGTTTCATGGGAGAAAGGACTATGTGTCGGTGGGGCTGCTCCTGCTGCTTCATGGGAGAAAGGACTATGTGTCGGTGGGGCTGCTCCTGCTGTTTCATGGGAGAAAGGACTATGTGTCTGTGGGGCTGCTCCTGTTTTAATGGGAGAAAGGACTATGTGTCGGTGGGGCTGCTCCTGCTGTTTCATAGGAGAAAGGACTATGTGTCGGTGGGGCTGCTCCTGCTGTATCATGGGAGAAAGGACTATGTGTCTGTAGGGCTGCTCCTTCTGTTTTAATGGGAGAAAGGACTATGTGTCGGTGGGGCTGCTCCTGCTGTTTCATGGAAGAAAGGACTATGTGTCGGTGGGGCTGCTCCTGCTGCGTCATGGGAGAAAGGACTATGGGGTAAATTTACTAAGCTCCCGATTTTGACCGAGATTGCGTTTTTTCTTCAAAGTGTCATCTCGGTAATTTACTAAACACTAATCACGGCAGTGATGATGGCAATCGTAATTTTTTGCAAGTCCAAGTTCAAAATTACGAATCAATACACCATCGGTCAAATTACGCCTGTTTAGATATGAATCTCGGTCATTTACTATCCATTCGTAATTGTAATTGCTGCCGCGAAAATGCATTCGCGGCCGCGAAAAATTACAATTCGTATTTTTTTACTAAAAAAAAAACGCAACAGCCTTTGAAAACCGCGTTTACATGTGTACTCAATTAGCCATTACTCACACCTGAATGTTTGGCCCTATAAAAGTGTTTCAGGCACATTCTGAACTTCTCTCACTCTGAAATGGCTGCTGTGGTGTATGCAACTGTTTTTTGGTTTGCTGTGGGATACCTTAGACTGCTCCATGAGGCTACCAGGAATCAGGCCCAGGTAAGTGAACATGGTCAACAGGTTGTCCAGGTACCGCGGAGGCTGCGCCAGCCTCGTTTTTTTAGAGGGCGTTTAAACTTAAATGCATTGTCCGATGATAGGGTCATACAGATGTTCCGCCTAAATTGAAACAACATTTTCCACCTGTATGACCTTGTCAAACTGGGCATAGACCCTGAGACAGCACGCTCACACTCTGTCTCAGGCCTGCACAAACTCCTGGCTGTGTTACACTTTATGGCTACTGGGAGCTTCCAGGCTGTGGCAGGCGACGTCATTGGTATCTCACAGCCCACCTTTTCTAGATATTTGATGCAGGTGAGTCTAAAAATACATATGCGGTTATGTCTAAGTGTTGCTTCTGGAAGTTGAAACAACACAGTATTGTAGAGAATACCTAACATGACACTCACCTTAGCTTCTTTAATGTCCACTCAGGTTTTGGATGTGTTGGAGCCACACATTAAAGCCTCAATCTGCTTCCCTACCGAGGAGTCGGAGTGGAGTGCTGTCAGGGTAGCTTTCTATGAGCTTGCTGGCATGCCCAATGTGCTGGGGGCCATAGATTGCACACACGTTCAGCTGAGATCACCTAAGGGCCGCCAATATATATATATACTAATAGGCATCTGGCACAATCAACTAATGTCCAGGTGGTCTGTGATGCAAACATGAAAATTATGAGTGTTGTTGCAGGTTACCCTGGTGGCTGCCATGACTCCTTCATCCTCAGTCAGTCATCGCTCTTTGATAAATTTGAGGACGGACAAATGCCTGATGGCTGGCTGTTGGGTATGTTTTAAATGTTTTGTGTGTATGTCTTTTAACCACAAACTAGAGTTTGGATGAGGTGAAAGAATAATCTTACATATGTACTAATGTTGACTATATCTGTTTTTCAGGTGATGGGGGTTACGGCTGCTACTCTTGGCTCCTTACTCCATTGTCCCAACCTGATTCTCCTGCTGAACACAGTTACAATCATGCACATAAGGTTACGCGGAATGTGATAGAAAGATGTTTTGGTGTGCTGAAGTCACGGTTTCGGTGTCTGGATAAATCTGCGGGCCTTTTGTTGTATAGTCCCTCAAAGGTGACTAGAATTGTGTTCTGCTGCTGTTTTCTCCATAATCTGTGTTTAAGTCAACATCTTGCACATGATGATGGAGAAAGCAGTCAGCAAGCAGAGGAGTTAGATCCATCTGGTGACAGTGTGAGTACAAATGTAGGGAGGCAGGTACGGCAAGAAGTGATCCTGCGATATTTTACAGGTCAGTTTTATTAGGCTGTAATTATCCTTGACTAAACACTTTGCACTACTTTCTATTGTGTGTTTTGTAACTTACTGTTTGGTGTTTAGAGTGGAGTGTACATTGTGCTTAGTTTATGCTAAAAAAACATTTTCTGTCATTTCCCATGCAAAACATACATACATACCGAGCTGCTTCGACAATGTTGGAGACGGACACAGGAAGTTGTGTGTTTGTCAAATACCAAATTTTATTTGTTAATTAACATTGTTGTTACTTTTTGCGCTTGTGTGTGCTGGGTGCTGGATCACTGGCACGTGCTCTTGAGGAACGCCGAACAGGGGAGGTTACTGGCGTTTGGATAGGGGTCGTGGTCCCCGAGCTGGAGGTTACTTGCTGAGCTCCCATCAAAGAAATATTGCTGCTTAAATTATTTAGGCTGGCAATCAGCTGAGTGTTAGTAGCAGTGTGGCTGGCTACAATCCTGGATAAGGTCTCATTCACCACTTGATTGTGTTGAATGAGCTGAACGAGTGCCTGCTGATGGCGCTGTTGCTCATCTATGATGCGGGATAAATGTGCAAGCATTTGGCTGTTGTCAGCCCTAATTTGCTCCATTGAGGTAGCCATTCGCCCTACTTGTACTATCAGTCTGCCCGAGGTTGCGACTAATACGCGGTAGATGATGGGGCAGACTGGCAAGGTGTTGTGTATGTGCGGTCAGGCTGGCATTGCTTTGGGCCTGTTGGCTTGTCCAACTGGCCCAAAAATCATCAGGAATTTGGCTTGGGGGCGGAGCTTGTGCCAGTTGGGGACTGATGGATGCTTGGGGGATATCCTGCAACTGTATTGGCTGGCTTGGGTCAACAGGTGTAAGTTGCAGTGTGATGGTTGGCTGTTGGTCTTGGCCCTGCTGGTCCACGTCGGCCATCAAGCTGTGCTCTGTATGGGGTGGGCAACATGCAATGTTTTATTGTGTAATTTTTATCAAGGCTAATGCTACACATTACTACATTCATAATACTCCATTTTTAAATGTTTTACACTTGATTTTACCAACTTATAATGTTTTGTAGCTATTTAAAAATATATACCAACACAGGCGCAAACATAGACAGATTTGCATAATCCTCACCTAACTAACTCCCCTCCACACCATTACACTGTTAGATTCCCTCCCCTGACCACGATATAGACTACTTACCTGTATAGTCCAGAGGAGCCGAGCAAGTAAGCCATCTACATACTAGACAGGGGCGATGTGTGAACACTATAATGTTGTGGATATTTTTTTTAATATTTAATTGTATTCATATTTTTGAAAAATGTGCACGTGTGTGTGCTTAATTTAAAAAAAAAAAAAAAACTTTTCTAAAAAAGATGTTGTCAAGAACATCCACTAAGACCTTATATAATATTTTTAAAGCACCTTTAGCAATTGAAGACGGAACAACACATTGCTTGTTCTAGAAAACATGTAAACTCCAAACCAACTAACAACATATTAACTGTACTGTGTATATTATTGCTTATGTGTTTAATTTCTGATTTTACTCACCAGATAACTGAGGTGATCGGGGCTCATCACTCTGAGAACTCGCCAATAGTGCCAGTGGTGGCTGGGGTGACACTGCCGAAAGTCTTCGCCTGGGTGGGGATGATGGAGCCGCAGAATCCGAGCCAAGACGCCGTGTCTTACTTGGCCTCCTGGGTAAGTGGCCCAAGCCCTGTGATGGGCGCCTTACAGGAGGTCGGCTTCCAGAAGCAGAACCTATGTGCAAATAAAATAATTAATATTTTGAACTTCTATGTGTTTTCAGAATATGTGACTACAGTGAAGACTTACCTGCAATCCCAGCCTCATCCTGACTTGTCTGAGGCCTGTCTGGGCGGCTGGTCTGTGTGACTGTTGAAAAAGTGACCCAAACATTATTACCATGCTTTGGGTAAAAACAACCACTGCAAAGCATTATTGTACTGTAACCATCTATTAGGTATTGTTTAAACAAATTATTTCAGCTTAAGAGCTTCTAGCTTCATGATTTTGAGTTGAATATCCAAATGTACATGATGTGGCACACAATAAATATGTTACATTTTTGAATTTTGACTCAGATATTGCAGAGATTGACTACTTGCAAATGTTTTAAAAATGTAATGTTTCAAAAATTGCACCGCTTTTCTGTTATTTTTAAAAAAATACCATTTTTAAAAAAACAGACAACACACATGTTCAAGCATTATCGCCAAAAAAAACAAAATATTGCTTTAATTTATAAAAAACACTGCACATGTTTTTGCACTAAATTTAATTGAACAAATAGCCTAGGCAAGGTGAAAAAAGCACATTCTAAACACAAACACACCTTAAGGGAGCATAGGCCTGCAATATGTTTATTAAAAAAATATGCATCCTTTACCCTTTAAAAATGACATTATTTACATATTACGGACATTTTAAAAACAATATAACAAATCAAACTTACCATCCTGCGTGGGTCGGTCCGAATCCCGGACATGAGTAGCAGACACCACTTCTACAGGAATCAATGCCCGCACAGGCTCCTCCCAGTCCCGATAGCTTGCACGGAAAGGTGGCCCACCTCCGGTTTTCCATGCCGATTTGGCCTCTTTGGCCATCTTGGCCTTGACACGCCGCTTAATATCATAAAATCGCTTGCGGCACGTGTCCTCAGTCCGCCTCACCACACCCTCACTATTCACAGCAAGTATTACTTGCCCCCACAGGACAGACTTCCTGCGGGAGGACACCTTGCCAGCATCCTGACCAAACAATTGGCGATGGTGCTTCATCAGCTCACGCACCAAAGCCATGTTTTCAGCATAGCTGAACTTTATATTCCTGCCAGTCTTGGTAGTGGTGCGTGGCTGCGGAGCCACAACACCATCACTATCACTGGAAAATACAGCAACAGGCACCCCCTCCTCCTCCTCCTCACTAACCTCCTCCCTCTCACTACCCCCCTCCACCTCACTACCAGCCTCCACCTCACTACCAGCCTCCACCTCACTAACCTCCGCCACCACACTGACCTCTGAGTCGGACATGACAAACAACAAAAAACACTGAAAAATCAAAACACAAAACACACTCCTCCACTACTCCTACTACACACCACACAGCCAACACACACGCTCACTCACTCACTCACAAACAATGACAAAAGACTGTAAAAAAAAAACAAGGACAAAAAAAATGACAAACTGTGAAAAAACAATACTACAAAGATCACAAGACTACTAACACACACAGTACAGCACTCAACAATCACCAAACTCCTCTCCAAATCCACCAAAAACTCCACCAAACTCACCAACTCCAAATACACCTTCCTCTCTCCTCTCCACTAGCTAAACCCACGAGGTGCGGAGTGTTTGGGGCGTTTTTATAGTAATATGCACAGACACTCCTCCTTCACGAATACAACCAATCACGGCCGCGTGACGTAAACGAAACTTAGGAGTAAAAACGCGGCAGCAATTTCCAAATCACTGCCGTAACAGACTTGTGACGCAGTCGTAAAAAAAACACAACAACGCGGCCGCGAAATAGCAAACGCGGCCGCAATCTACAGCAGAAAAGCACGAATGACATCGACATCGGAAGATACGGAAAATACGAATACGACAGCTTAGTAAATTAGTCGTAATCAATTCAAAAAGTTGCAATTTTGCACTGTCGATGTCATTCGTGATTGAACTTGGACATGATTTTGGAAACTACGAATCTTAGTAAATTTACCCCTATGTGTACATTGTGCACTATTTGGATTAAATATGTAATGTGTTTTGATAGCTTTTCCATGCGTTCACAAACTTTACCGTAAATACCCATACCACGGAGGCCATCTGTGTGTAGTTTGTATGTGATGTGTGTACTGCAATATTTTTTTCGACTTTGACAATATGTATACATACATATATATATATATATATATATATATATATGTATGTACACATACATACACGAACATATAATTAGATGGACACAAAGGTAACTGGAGTTATCCTGCTGGTAGTAAGTCTTAGCGTTCTTGGTTTGTGCATTGGATGCTGAAAATACAACTTCCACACAATACCTCGCATGTCATCTTTATAATAGGCAACGGAATATCGTAGTAGATGACCGGAACAAACGTCCAGTGGATTCATCTAGCTGGATTCCCTGAGAGATAGCAAGAAAGAGAGAAAACCAAAAACAGTTATGTTAGACAACAGCCTCATTGCAACCCCCGCACGCCCAGCTGTGATTCAGATCTGAGGTCGGGGCTGATATCCAGCCGTTCCCTGTATTTTCCCAGGATCTTTGTTTTAGAAGTCCTTTGAAAATATATAAAGTATAAACATGCTTGATTTAAAATGACATGGAATCCTCTGCATCAGACGCCTATCTACAAGCAACCATTAGAGGGAGTGTATTTCTATACTGACCCCTCCTCCTGCTCTAACTGGTCAAGAAATATGGCTCCACTATGGGGGGTGTATAGCTTCCCCTGTTTTGCATCTTGGCGCCTCTTCACTTTTTTAAAAGATTGCGACCACTGAAATATTACATACAGATCACTATATTTAACCCCCAGCGCCTTCCTGCGCCTCCTGTCCTGGCCCCAGACTCCTTAAATAACATTGGAGCACTGGAGACACACACCCGGGTCCCTATATTGAGTCAATCTACACTTGAGCCACTGAGCATACCTGTCAGCGCTCAGGCTCTCCACTCCCAACTGAGCACTGCCCCTCAAGCCGAGTTCCCCGCCGCGTCTTGCTGGACCCTCCACGTGACTGCTGGTGGAAGTAAGCAGCGCTGTGAAGGGATCCAGCCGTGCACTGTTTGAGAGGCTGAGCAAGAAACTGTGGGTGCTGCGGCTGGCAGCCGCAGCACGCCTATATCAGTCTGACACGGAGCCGGAGGGTGGAGAGTGGGAGCGGAGTACGCCGCCAGGCTAGCCTGTCTGGATCCGGAGGAGGGTGGGGTAGCGGGGGATGCTGCGCTGCTAGTCTGCCTGGCTATAAAAAGTGAAGAGTCGTAAGCAGCAGCGCAGCTTCTGTATAACTTTTCCTTCAGATATGCAAACTATCTACTCATAGTAATGATGCGTTGGATTCTTCCTGTGGAGATAGATCCCTTTAGCAGGGATCCTTGTCTCTCTATACTTAAGACTATTGTCCCTCTTTTGTTAGGTGGACGCAGCCTGTCTTCCTTCTTCTGGGGAAGCCTGCACCCTCCTTTGATTTAGGATGGATTGGTCCTGTCTTCCCTCAGTGAATTCCTGAACCCTACTTTTATGTAGGTGGGATTGGGCCAATCTTAAAAAAAATCTTTGTGGAGCAGGAGCTCCCTTCTGTGCGTCTTTCCTCCTAGCACAATTTTTCAAACTGAGGGATGTGGGGCATGAAGGGGGAGGAGCCGGCTGTGCAGACAATGCTAATTTTTAGATTGTGCCACACCTCTGGTTGCAAGCTTCACACCCTACTGCACAGGTTCTCAAACTCAGTCCTCAGGACCCCACACGGTGCATGTTTTGCAGATCTCCTCACAGAATCACAAGTGAAATCATTAGTTCCACCTGCGAACCTTTAAAAATGTGCCAGTAATTAATATACCTGTGCACCTGCTGGGTGACCTGCAAAACATGCACTGTGTGGGGTCCTGAGGACCGAGTTTGAGAACCACTGCCCTACTGTATAATGCTGTTCCAGTGTCCCCTAGTGGATGAAAGAGAAACAGACATTACTGTTTGGGTAGGTGTGGTGCTTCTAGCTTTTGTTGTCTTGCTCCCATGCAGTTCCCATAGTGGTAGAAGCCCCCCTTTTTATGTGTTCTGCCATAGTAGTTTGTTTTTTGTGTGGTACGTGGCTGTGTACCAGCTTCTTCTTAAAGTCTGGCGCTTTCCGGAACACTACTTTTGGAGGTATGATATCTGCTAGTGTTTCATCTTGAAGTATCGGCAAGTGTTTGTTTATCTTTTTAATCTGATTTGCTTGTTTTGTGTATTGTTATGAAAAGGATCTCTTCTTCTGTTTTATGTTCTGGTCTCTTTTAATTGTAGCAGGGGAGGCCTATCATTTCCATTAACCATGGTATATGCTGTCTGTACCTTTTCTGTATCGTACTGTTTTTCACTAAACTTTAAACTTAGTTCTTGTCCTTGTGTCTCATAATCGCTGACTCGGGAGCAGTTATTCCTGAGTCTTTTGAATTGGCCTACTGGGATACTGTTCAACCAGTTTGGGTGGTGACAGCTGGAGGCTAGTATGAAGCTATTGACGTCCACTGGTTTGTTGAACGTGTTGGTATGTATTTCGTTATCTGTGATGAATATGTAAATATGTCATTAGAACCACAGCGTTGGTTTCTTCACCTCATTGTCCCGGACTTCTGATCATTGTGATCTATGCACTTCTTGTGTTCCTTCTAAAAGCACTGTTCAGAAATCTGCCCTTTATCTTCTATACCCAATGTATGGTGGCAGCACTGATATTCTGTGGGATACGCCTGATTCCTCTACTGGTTACTGTTGGCCTAGTCCTTTCAAAAAAGACACTTGTTCTCCTGATAGGACTAGCATTGAATCCAGACCAGAATTGGTGATTTTCTTCTATTTTTTTATATATAAAGGTTTTTTGGTAAAAAAAAAAAAGTGTTTTTCTTGTTTAATTAATGGTTAATGCAAATGTCATTTTATGTAACGTTTGTAAAAATCAGAGGGTCAGCGAGACGTTATGGAGCCAATGTATTATTTACTATTTGCTACTAATTCCCTCAAAACAACCGGACCTCCCAAATGTAAGTGGAAGGGACTGCAGCAGGTATCTCCCATACCTTCATACATGGACATTTCCAGGCAAGGGTCAGGTAAGTTTATTTTTTCAAATACAACAACCCTAATTCACATACAAGTAAAAAACATTTGAACAGACAATTTATGTAAAACCAACAAATAAAACTTTCTTTACACAGAAAGAGACCCCCCCCCCTTCCCAGTAATATCATCCCACTATTCAAATGATTTGTCAAAATGGGACAAGAGCCAAAATCACACCGGAAATCTTTTGCTTTTAAACTACTTTATTTCATATCTTTAATTCACATATTTTTATCTATCTATATTAATTAATAGCTCCCATCTGGACACAGAACCTCAGGAACGAATCCTTTGAGCTTTTTCCACATATATCCATTCCGGGCATTATTTTATCATGTTTTATGTTTCATGTTGTGTGTTAATTTGTCTGTATGTTTACCGGTAATAGGCAAGTCAACTTTCCCATATACTCTGCTAGTAGAATTTAATTCAAGCCAAACCATTTTTAGAGATATATAAAGACCCTTTTATTATATACCAGATTTGCATTACTTACCTTTTTCAATAAAGAATATTTACTATATATATATATATATATATATATATAGTGGTATTTATTATTTTTATTTGCTCTAGCTTGCGCTGGGGATATCCTTTTTGTACCCTGTGTTTATAGAGTGGGATTAGGTAGTGATTCCACATTTCCCTACAGCAGCAATTTAGGTATAGCGAATTACAGATTTCTCCATTAGCGCAGTGCCACACCCTCATTTTGTTTGTTTGGACTCCCCCCACTACTGCCATCGCCCTGTTTCCCCCCCACTACTGCCACGCATCCTGTCTCCTTCCACTACTGCCACCGCTCTGTCTCCCCCCACTGCTGCCACCCGCCATCTCCTTCCACTACTGCCACCCGCCGTCTCCTTCCACCCACCATCTCTCCCCCACTGCTGCCATCACCCTGACTCCCCACTGCCACCCACCTTTTTACCACATCCAAGCACTGCTTGGGGATTTATGGTACTACTAACAGTCCTTCATCAACATATGGAATTAACTAGGTCAGTAGAGGCAGAAGCTGCTTCTGGTACATGGACCCTGGTCATGTAGGGCTGGGAGAGTCAGTAACATTATGTAATAGGGGCCTACAGTAAGTCAGTAAGGAGGCAGAAGCTGCTTCTGGTACATGGACCCTGGTCATGTAGGGCTGGGAGAGTCAGTAAGATTCTGTAATAGGGGCCTACAGTAAGTCAGTAAGGAGGCAGAAGCTGCTTCTGGTACATGGACCCTGGTCATGTAGGGCTGGGAGAGTCAGTAAGATTATGTAATAGGGGCCTACAGTAAGTCAGTAAGGAGGCAGAAGCTGCTTCTGGTACATGGACCCTGGTCATGTAGGGCTGGGAAAGTCAGTAAGATTCTGTAATAGGGGCCTACAGTAAGTCAGTAAGGAGGCAGAAGCTGCTTCTGGTACATGGACCCTGGTCATGTAGGGCTGGGAGAGTCAGTAAGATTATGTAATAGGGGCCTACAGTAAGTCAGTAAGGAGGCAGAGCTGCTTCTGGTACATGGACCCTGGTCATGTAGGGCTGGGAGAGTCAGTAAGATTATGTAATAGGGGACTACAGTAAGTCAGTAAGGAGGCAGAAGCTGCTTCTGGTACATGGACCCTGGTCATGTAGGGCTGGGAAAGTCAGTAAGATTCTGTAATAGGGGCCTACAGTAAGTCAGTAAGGAGGCAGAAGCTGCTTCTGGTACATGGACCCTGGTCATGTAGGGCTGGGAGAGTCAGTAAGATTGTGTAATAGGGACTACAGTAAGTCAGTAAGGAGGCAGAAGCTGCTTTTGGTACATGGACCCTGGTCATGTAGGGCTGGGAGAGTCAGTAAGATTGTGTAATAGGGACTACAGTAAGTCAGTAAGGAGGCAGAAGCTGCTTTTGGCACATGGACCCTGGTCATGTAGGGCTGGGAGAGTCAGTAAGATTATGTAATAGGGGCCTACAGTAAGTCAGTAAGGAGGCAGATGCTGCTTCTGGTACATGGACCCTGGTCATGTAGGGCTGGGAGAGTCAGTAAGATTATGTAATAGGTGCCTACAGTAAGCCAGTAAGGAGGCAGAAGCTGCTTCTGGTACATGGACCCTGGTCATGTAGGGCTGGGAGAGTCAGTAAGATTATGTAATAGGGGCCTACAGTAAGTCAGTAAGGAGGCAGAAGCTGCTTCTGGTACATGGACCCTGGTCATGTAGGGCTGGGAGAGTCAGTAAGATTATGTAATAGGGGCCTACGGTAAGTCAGTAAGGAGGCAGAAGCTGCTTCTGGTACATGGACCCTGGTCATGTAGGGCTGGGAGAGTCAGTAAGATTATGTAATAGGGGCCTACGGTAAGTCAGTAAGGAGGCAGAAGCTGCTTCTGGTACATGGACCATGGTCATGTAGGGCTGGGAGAGTCAGTAAGATTCTGTAATAGGGGCCTACAGTAAGTCAGTAAGGAGGCAGAAGCTGCTTCTGGTACATGGACCCTGGTCATGTAGGGCTGGGAGAGTCAGTAAAATTATGTAATAGGGGCCTACAGTAAGTCAGTAAGGAGGCAGAAGCTGCTTCTGGTACATGGACCCTGGTCATGTAGGGCTGGGAGAGTCAGTAAGATTATGTAATAGGGGCCTACAGTAAGTCAGTAAGGAGGCAGAAGCTGCTTCTGGTACATGGACCCTGGTCATGTAGGGCTGGGAGAGTCAGTAAGATTCTGTAATAGGGTCCTACAGTAAGTCAGTAAGGAGGCAGAAGCTGCTTCTGGTACATGGACCCTGGTCATGTAGGGCTGGGAGAGTCAGTAAGATTCTGTAATAGGGAACTACAGTAAGTCAGTAAGGAGGCAGAAGCTGCTTCTGGTACATGGACCCTGGTCATGTAGGGCTGGGAGAGTCAGTAAGATTATGTAATAGGGGCCTACAGTAAGTCAGAAAGGAGGCAGAAGCTGCTTCTGGTACATGGACCCTGGTCATGTAGGGCTGGGAGAGTCAGTAAGATTGTGTAATAGGGGCCTACAGTAAGTCAGTAAGGAGGCAGAAGCTGCTTCTGGTACATGGACCCTGATCATGTAGGGCTGGAAGAGTCAGTAAGATTATGTAATAGGGGCCTACAGTAAGTCAGTAAGGAGGCAGAAGCTGCTTCTGGTACATGGACCCTGGTCATGTAGGGCTGGGAGAGTCAGTAAGATTATGTAATAGGGGCCTACAGTAAGTCAGTAAGGAGGCAGAAGCTGCTTCTGGTACATGGACCCAGGTCATGTAGGGCTGGGAGAGTCAGTAAGATTATGTAATAGGGGCCTACAGTAAGTCAGTAAGGAGGCAGAAGCTGCTTCTGGTACATGGACCCTGGTCATGTAGGGCTGGGAGAGTCAGTAAGATTGTGTAATAGGGGCCTACAGTAAGTCAGTAAGGAGGCAGAAGCTGCTTCTGGTACATAGACCCTGGTCATGTAGGGCTGGGAGAGTCAGTAAGATTGTGTAATAGGGGCCTACAGTAAGTCAGTAAGGAGGCAGAAGCTGCTTCTGGTACATGGACCCTGGTCATGTAGGGCTGGGAGAGTCAGTAAGATTCTGTAATAGGACCCTACAGTAAGTCAGTAAGGAGGCAGAAGCTGCTTCTGGTACATGGACCCTGGTCATGTAGGGCTGGGAGAGTCAGTAAGATTGTGTAATAGGGGCCTACAGTAAGTCAGTAAGGAGGCAGAAGCTGCTTCTGGTACATGGACCCTGATCATGTAGGGCTGGGAGAGTCAGTAAGATTATGTAATAGGGGCCTACAGTAAGTCAGTAAGGAGGCAGAAGCTGCTTCTGGTACATGGACCCTGGTCATGTAGGGCTGGGAGAGTCAGTAAGATTATGTAATAGGGGCCTACAGTAAGTCAGTAAGGAGGCAGAAGCTGCTTCTGGTACATGGACCCAGGTCATGTAGGGCTGGGAGAGTCAGTAAGATTATGTAATAGGGGCCTACAGTAAGTCAGTAAGGAGGCAGAAGCTGCTTCTGGTACATGGACCCTGGTCATGTAGGGCTGGGAGAGTCAGTAAGATTGTGTAATAGGGGCCTACAGTAAGTCAGTAAGGAGGCAGAAGCTGCTTCTGGTACATGGACCCTGGTCATGTAGGGCTGGGAGAGTCAGTAAGATTCTGTAATAGGACCCTACAGTAAGTCAGTAAGGAGGCAGAAGCTGCTTCTGGTACATGGACCCTGGTCATGTAGGGCTGGGAGAGTCAGTAAGATTCTGTAATAGGGAACTACAGTAAGTCAGTAAGGAGGCAGAAGCTGCTTCTGGTACATGGACCCTGGTCATGTAGGGCTGGGAGAGTCAGTAAGATTGTGTAATAGGGGCCTACAGTAAGTCAGTAAGGAGGCAGATGCTGCTAATTAGCAATCCTTTTTCTAGCAGACTGGAGGCCGTCTATCGCAGGGCAAGGCCGTCCAGTATGCTGAACGGCGCCTCCCCCTTGATGCAGAAATTGCGATCACTTCACAATTTCTTCTTCATTTTAGAAACTACTGAACTATCCTTCTGCGGCCCGCAGGATCCCCACTGCGTTCTTCTCGATTGTGATGTCATGCAGCCACCGTAATCACACCTGTTTGCGCCACACTGCACTTGCAATGATCCATCTTCTCCATGGAAATGGAGCATTGCCGCCTTACCCTGGACCGCCTCTGCCTGATTAACAAGAACCAATCACATTTTCTGCGTCCGCAACTTTTTCTCAATGATTCTGTTTGGATCACACACTGCAATCCAACCTGAATTAGGCCCAGAGTCACCATCTTACAGGCAGCCGGTGGAGGGAGCAGAGAATGGGTGTTATGTGGCAGGAACGGGCTGGTTAGGTAACAGCCTGGCTGCTGCATTCTGTACAAGCTACAAGCGGTGCAATTCTATTGCTGGGAGACCCAGGTAGAGGACATTGCAGTAGTCTATGTGTGATGATACAAGTACATGTATGACTGTAGGTAGATCTTCTGAGGGAAATAAGTGCTGGAGTCTGGCTATGTTCCTCAGATGAGGATCTGATTTTGGCAGATACTGATGTCTAAGTGTCACTCCACTAACCAGGACACCAAGATTCCACAAAGGATCAGCATTTTGTAACTCTGAACGCTCAAGTTTAAGTATGGTTGGTAACAAAGCTGAGCTGTAGCCCTGCCGTTTGTTGGTGAGCTTCTACCATAAAGACCTGTTTCACCAGGACTGAGTCACAGCCAACTGGCATCACCCACAGATGGAGCTCAGCTAGACAACCATTTAGGATTGGTAGTGGGTTCTCAGTACCCGGAGCAAGAGACAGGTCATCGACATAGCAGTGGTAGCATGTATATTGCAAAAAGCATAGGAGATAGGAGAAGAACCTTGAATGCATGGCAATTAGTATACTCCAGAAGACTAAAATGGTTTCTCACCTGAGTGATGTCTATTGCGTGCAACAAGAGCTGATTTATTTCTCAGAACAAGGAAATGGCTTCTCACCTGTGTGACAAGTTGTGAATTCTAAACATTTCCCGCCCTCAGAGCAAGAAAATGGCTTCGCACCTGTGTGACTTCGCCGATGTGTAACAAGAGCTGATTTGTGTGCAAAACTTTTCACACACTCAGAACATGGAAATGGCCTCTCACCTGTGTGACTTCTCTGATGTGGAACAAGTTGTGATTTCCGTATAAAACATTTCCCGCACTCAGAGCAAGAAAATGGCTTCTCACCTGTGTGAGTTCGCTGATGTAGAACAAGAGATGATTTCTGTGCAAAACATTTCCCGCATTCAGTGCAAGAAAATGGCTTCTCACCTGTGTGACTTCTCTGATGTAGAACAAGATCTGATTTGCATGCAAAACATTTCCCACACTCAGTACATGCTAATGGCTTCTCACCTGTGTGACTTCTCTGATGTTTAACAAGTTGTGATTTCTGGATAAAACATTTCCCACACTCAGAGCAAGAAAATGGCTTCTCACCTGTGTGACTTCGCTGATGTGTAACAAGAGGTGATTTTTGTGCAAAACATTTCCCGCATTCAGTGCAAGAAAATGGCTTCTCACCTGTGTGACTTCTGTAATGTAGAATAAGATCTGATTTGCATACAAAACATTTCCCACACTCAGAACATGGAAATGGCCTCTCACCTGTGTGACCTCTCTGATGTGTAACAAGTTGTGATTTCAGGATAAAACATTTCCCACACTCAGAGCAAGAAAATGGCCTCTCACCTGTGTGACTTCTCTGATGTATAACAAGTTGTGATTTGTATGTAAAACATTTCCCACACTCTGAACATTTCAGTGGCCTCTCACCTGCCTTACCTGTGTGTGCGGTAATAGGTTTTGTGTTCTGTGTAAAACATTTGGCATCTATAGAACAGAAAAACTCTGTATCTACTGTCAGAGCTGGAACAGATGCACCAATATCAGAGTGATCAGGAGAACATTTCCCAGGATCAGTGGGACCAGCTGATAGAGCTGGATGTATAATTGGGGTAATGGCGTTATCTCCTGGAGAATCCTGTCTACTGTCATTATCTTTTATGTCACAATCCGGGGATAACATTAGATGTCCTTCTGAGATATTCCTGCTTGTGTGTCCATCTGCTGGAAATAAAATACATTATGGAAATGTGACATTTTCTGTAACAATATTAATCTTGTAAACAAGAGGAGAAGACGACTCTCTGGGACACTTAGGGGTATATGCAATTGCGGTCGAATTCCCGAAAATGTCGAAAAACTGGAATTTTTGCCCCCCCCCCCCAAAAAAAATTAGACAATGCAATACAGTACTTTTCGTCAGAAAAAAAAAAGGGCTTTTAAAATTCGACTTTTTAAAATTCGACATTTGACAAATTCGACATTTCTGCAATGGTACAAACGCGGCTTTTCGACAAAAGTATATTCAATTGAAGAATGTAAATTCAACAACAGTGCTTTTTGATAGTACATTCTTCATTTTCAATCCGCCTCACTTTGCTGGCAGAATGTAATACAAATTTTAAAAAACATGTTTTTTTTTGTTAATAGCATATCTACTTATATTAGAAGGGATTAGGTACTTGGGTTGGCTCTTTAGGAGGCACAAGTATTATTTATATATTTTTTAAAATATATATATTTTTTTATGGAATGGGTTAAAAACCAAAAAAATAATAATGCGTGGGGTCCCCCCTCCTAAGCATAACCAGCCTCGGGCTCAAGCCGGTCCTGGTTGCCAAAATATGGGTAAAAAAATTACAGGGGATCCCCCATATTTTAACAACCAGCACCAGGCTCTGCGCCTGGTCCAAAAAATACGGGGGACAAAAAGAGTAGGGGTCCCCCGTATTTTTTGTACCAGCACCGGGCTCCACTAGCTGGACAGATAATGCCACAGCCAAGGGACACTTTTATACCGCTCCCTGCGGCCGTGGCATTAAATATCCAACTAGTCACCCCTGGCCGGGGTACCCTGGAGGAGTGGGGACCCCTTCAATCAAGGGGTCCCCCCCAGCCACCCAAGGGCAGGGGTGAAGCCCGAGGCTGTCCCCCCATCCAAGTGATGCGGATGGAGGGCTGATAGCCATGTGTAAAAATGAAAGAATATTGTTTTTTGCCGAAGAACGACAAGTCCTAGCAAGCCTCCCCCGCAAGCTGGTACTTGGAGAACCACAAGTACCAGCATGCGGGGGGAAACGGGCCCGCTGGTACCTGTAGTTCTACTGCAAAAAAAAATACCCAAATAAAAACAGGACACACACACCTTGAAAGTAAAACTTTATTACATACATGCCGACACATACATACTTACCTATGTTGACACGCCGACTATGGCCACGTCTCCGTCTGTCGACGTCCGTGGTACCTGAAAATAAAATTATATACTTACCTGATCCAGTGTCCTGTTCTTTTATTGTAATCCACGTACTTGGCAAAACAAAAAAACGCATACCCGCTCCACACGGACTGAAAGGGGTCCCATGTTTACACATGGGACCCCTTTCTCCGAATGCTGAGACCCCCTGTGACTCCTGTCACAGAGAGTCTCTTCGGGCAATCAGGGAGCGCCACATCCTAGCACTTTCCCGATTCCCTATGCGCGTCTGAGCTGGCAGACAGCGCAACGCACAGCACCTCCATTAGTTTCAATGGTGGGAACTTTGCGGTCAGCGGTGGGGTTACCCGCGGTCACACCAGCACACCATCAACATAAAATGACTAGCAATGGCTGGTAACAAAAACAGCAACAGATGAACAGGTAACTATGAAGAGAAACCTGCAGACAAGTCCACGCACTGAAGCGGGCACCCAATATCTCTTATGGACTACGAGAAAAGGATTTACCGATAGGTGTAAAAATCCTCTTTTCTCTAACATCCATAAGGGATATTGGGGAATTAGTACGATGGGGACGTCCCAAAGCTTCTAGAAAGGGTAGGAATGTGTGGAGACGTCTGCAGCACCACCTGCCCAAACTGGGTAACCTCTTTTGCCAGTGTATCAAACTTGTAGAACTTCACAAAGGTGTTCTTCCCGAACCAGGTAGCGGCTCGGCAAAGTTGCAGGGCCGAGACTCCACGGGCAGCCGCCCAAAAGTACCCCACCAATCTTGTAGAGTGGGTCTTCAAAGACTGTGGAACAGGTAAGGCTGCCGGCACATAGGCCTGTTGGATAGTCTGCCTAATCCAATGAGCAATGGACTGCTTAGAAGCAGGGCAACCCTTTTTCTGCACATCATAGAGCACAAGCAGTGAATCTGTCTTTCTGGCTAGAGCCGTTCTCTTGATATAGATCTTCAAGGCTCGCACAGCATCCAATTTCTCCGGAGGAGCAGCAGCACCAGAACTTGATGGGACAACAATCAGTTGATTCAGGTGGAACTCAGAGACAACCTTCGGTAGGAACTGTTGACTAGTCCTGAGCTCCGCTCTGTCTTCATAAAAGACCAAGTAGAGACTTTTACACAATAGGGCCCAGAATTCTGAGAGACGCCTAGCAGAAGCCTGGGCAAGTAACCACGCGAGGTACTAGTCTTCTACCATCATCAGAGGTTCAAGTCAGGAGGACTGTAGAAATTCCAACACCACATTCAATTTCCAAGGTGCCGTGGGCGGCACAAACGGAGGTTGTATGTGTAGTACCCCGTGCAAGTAGGTCTGAACTTCTGGCAACACTGTCAACTTCTTCTGAAAGAAAATTGAGAGAGCTTATTCACACCAGCCTGCAGGAAACGTAAGAATTCTGCAGGTGGATACGTGCGTTCCTCGTACTAAAAGATATATTCTCCCGATATGATGATAGTGTTTTGACGTCACAGGCTTTCTGGCCTGAGCCATAGTTACAGTAAACTTTTTGGAAAGGCCTTTGTGAGCTAGGATGTTCCGTTCAACCTCCAAGTCGTCAAACGAATTCGCCGTAAGTCCGGGTAGACGAACGGTCTTTATTGCAGAAGATCTCTTCTCATTGGCAGAGGCCAAGGGTCTGCGACGGACATGTCCAGAAGATCTGCATACCACGTCCTTAGAGGCCAATCCAGGGCAATCAGAATTGCCTGGACTCCTTGATTCCTGAATCGCTTTAGCAGCCTCGGGAGCAATGGAATCGAGGCAACAGGTAGACCATCTGGTAAGGCCAAGGGGACGTCAGCGCATCTATTGCTCTCGCCTGAGGGTCTTTGGTTTTTGAGCAATACCAGCGAAGCTTCTTGTTGAGTAGAGAAGCCATCATGTCCATCTGTGGGCAGCCCCACAGGTCGATGATCTGTTAAAACTAGAGATGAGCGCCTGAAATTTTTCGGGTTTTGTGTTTTGGTTTTGGGTTCGGTTCCGCGGCCGTGTTTTGGGTTCGACCGCGTTTTGGCAAAACCTCACCGGGTTTTTTTTGTCGGATTCGGGTGTGTTTTGGATTCGGGTGTTTTTTTCAAAAAACACTAAAAAACAGCTTAAATCATAGAATTTGGGGGTAATTTTAATCCCAAAGTATTATTAACCTCAAAAAACATAATTTCCACTCATTTTCAGCCTATTCTGAACACCTCACACCTCACAATATTATTTTTAGTCCTAAAATTTGCACCGAGGTCGCTGTGTGAGTAAGATTAGCGACCCTAGTGGCCGACACAAACACCGGGCCCATCTAGGAGTGGCACTGCAGTGTCACGCAGGATGTCCCTTCCAAAAAACCCTCCCCAAACAGCACATGACGCAAAGAAAAAAAGAGGCGCAATGAGGTAGCTGTGTGAGTAAGATTAGCGACCCTAGTGGCCGACACAAACACCGGGCCCATCTAGGAGTGGCACTGCAGTGTCACGCAGGATGTCCCTTCCAAAAAACCCTCCCCAAACAGCACATGACGCAAAGAAAAAAAGAGGCGCAATGAGGTAGCTGTGTGAGTAAGATAAGCGACCCTAGTGGCCGACACAAACACCGGGCCCATCTAGGAGTGGCACTGCAGTGTCACGCAGGATGTCCCTTCCAAAAAACCCTCCCCAAACAGCACATGACGCAAAGAAAAAAAGAGGCGCAATGAGGTAGCTGTGTGAGTAAGATTAGCGACCCTAGTGGCCGACACAAACACCGGGCCCATCTAGGAGTGGCACTGCAGTGTCACGCAGGATGTCCCTTCCAAAAAACCCTCCCCAAACAGCACATGACGCAAAGAAAAAAAGAGGCGCAATGAGGTAGCTGTGTGAGTAAGATTAGCGACCCTAGTGGCCGACACAAACACCGGGCCCATCTAGGAGTGGCACTGCAGTGTCACGCAGGATGGCCCTTCCAAAAAACCCTCCCCAAACAGCACATGACGCAAAGAAAAATAAAATAAAAAAGAGGTGCAAGATGGAATTGTCCTTGGGCCCTTCCCACCCACCCTTATGTTGTATAAACAGGACATGCACACTTTAACCAACCCATCATTTCAGTGACAGGGTCTGCCACACGACTGTGACTGAAATGACGGGTTGGTTTGGACCCCCACCCAAAAAGAAGCAATTAATCTCTCCTTGCACAAACTGGCTCTACAGAGGCAAGATGTCCACCTCATCATCATCCTCCGATATATCACCGTGTACATCCCCCTCCTCACAGATTATCAATTCGTCCCCACTGGAATCCACCATGTCAGCTCCCTGTGTACTTTGTGGAGGCAATTGCTGCTGGTCAATGTCTCCGCGGAGGAATTGATTATAATTCATTTTAATGAACATCATCTTCTCCACATTTTCTGGATGTAACCTCGTACGCCGATTGCTGACAAGGTGAGCGGCGGCACTAAACACTCTTTCGGAGTACACACTTGTGGGAGGGCAACTTAGGTAGAATAAAGCCAGTTTGTGCAAGGGCCTCCAAATTGCCTCTTTTTCCTGCCAGTATAAGTACGGACTGTGTGACGTGCCTACTTGGATGCGGTCACTCATATAATCCTCCACCATTCTATCAATGGTGATAGAATCATATGCAGTGACAGTAGACGACATGTCCGTAATGGTTGTCAGGTCCTTCAGTCCGGACCAGATGTCAGCATCAGCAGTCGCTCCAGACTGCCCTGCATCACCGCCATCGGGTGGGCTCGGAATTCTGAGCCTTTTCCTCGCACCCCCAGTTGCGGGAGAATGTGAAGGAGGAGATGTTGACAGGTCGCGTTCCGCTTGACTTGACAATTTTCTCACCAGCAGGTCTTTGAAACCCAGCAGACTTGTGTGCGCCGGAAAGAGAGATCCAAGGTAGGTTTTAAATCTAGGATCGAGCACGGTGGCCAAAATGTAGTGCTCTGATTTTAACATATTGACCACCCGTGAATCCTTGTTAAGCGAATTAAGGGCTCCATCCACAAGTCCCACATGCCTAGCGGAATCGCTCTGTCTTAGCTCCTCCTTCAATGTCTCCAGCTTCTTCTGCAAAAGCCTGATGAGGGGAATGACCTGACTCAGGCTGGCAGTGTCTGAACTGACTTCACGTGTGGCAAGTTCAAAGGGCATCAGAACCTTGCACAACGTTGAAATCATTCTCCACTGCGCTTGAGACAGGTGCATTCCACCTGTTATATCGTGCTCAGTTGTATAGGCTTGAATGGCCTTTTGCTGCTCCTCCAACCTCTGAAGCATATAGAGGGTTGAATTCCACCTCGTTACCACCTCCTGCTTCAGATGATGGCAGGGCAGGTTCAGGCGTTTTTGGTGGTGCTCCAGTCTTCTGTACGTGCTGCCTGTACGCCGAAAGTGTCCCGCAATTTTTCTGGCCACCGCCAGCATCTCTTGCACGCCCCTGTCGTTTTTTAAAAAATTCTGCACCACCAAATTCAAGGTATGTGCAAAACATGGGACGTGCTGGAATTTGCCCAGATTTAATGCACGCACAATATTGCTGGCGTTGTCCGATGCCACAAATCCACAGGAGAGTCCAATTGGGGTAAGCCATTCCGCGATGATCTTCCTCAGTTGCCGTAAGAGGTTTTCAGCTGTGTGCGTATTCTGGAAACCGGTGATACAAAGCGTAGCCTGCCTAGGAAAGAGTTGGCGTTTGCGAGATGCTGCTACTGGTGCCGCCGCTGCTGTTCTTGCGGCGGGAGTCCATACATCTACCCAGTGGGCTGTCACAGTCATATAGTCCTGACCCTGCCCTGCTCCACTTGTCCACATGTCCGTGGTTAAGTGGACATTGGGTACAACTGAATTTTTTAGGACACTGGTGAGTCTTTTTCTGAGGTCCGTGTACATTTTCGGTATCGCCTGCCTAGAGAAGTGGAACCTAGATGGTATTTGGTAACGGGGGCACACTGCCTCAATAAAATGTCTAGTTCCCTGTGAACTAACGGCGGATACCGGACGCACGTCTAACACCAACATAGTTGTCAAGGCCTCAGTTATCCGCTTTGCAGCAGGATGACTGCTGTGATATTTCATCTTCCTCGCAAAGGACTGTTGAACAGTCAATTGCTTACTGGAAGTAGTACAAGCGGGCTTACGACTTCCCCTCTGGGATGACCATCGACTCCCAGCAGCAACAACAGCAGCGCCAGCAGCAGTAGGCGTTACACGCAAGGATGCATCGGAGGAATCCCAGGCAGGAGAGGAATCGTCAGAATTGCCAGTGACATGGCCTGCAGGACTATTGGCATTCCTGGGGAAGGAGGAAATTGACACTGAGGGAGTTGGTGGGGTGGTTTGCGTGAGCTTGGTTACAAGAGGAAGGGATTTACTGGTCAGTGGAGTGCTTCCGCTGTCACCCAAAGTTTTTGAACTTGTCACTGACTTATTATGAATGCGCTGCAGGTGACGTATAAGGGAGGATGTTCCGAGGTGGTTAACGTCCTTACCCCTACTTATTACAGCTTGACAAAGGGAGCACACGGCTTGACACCTGTTGTCCGCATTTCTGGTGAAATACCTCCACACCGAAGAGCTGATTTTTTTGGTATTTTCTCCTGGCATGTCAACGGCCATATTCCTCCCACGGACAACAGGTGTCTCCCCGGGTGCCTGACTTAAACAAACCACCTCACCATCAGAATCCTCCTGGTCAATTTCCTCCCCAGCGCCAGCAACACCCATATCCTCCGCATCCTGGTGGACTTCAACACTGACATCTTCAATCTCACTATCAGGAACTGGACTGCGGGTGCTCCTTCCAGCACTTGCAGGGGGCGTGCAAATGGTGGAAGGCGCATGCTCTTCACATCCAGTGTTGGGAAGGTCAGGCATCGCAACCGACACAATTGGACTCTCCTTGTGGATTTGGGATTTCGAAGAACGCACAGTTCTTTGCGGTGCTTTTGCCAGCTTGAGTCGTTTCATTTTTCTAGCGAGAGGCTGAGTGCTTCCATCCTCATGTGAAGCTGAACCACTAGCCATGAACATAGGCCAGGGCCTCAGCCGTTCCTTGCCACTCCGTGTGGTAAATGGCATATTGGCAAGTTTACGCTTCTCCTCCGACAATTTTATTTTAGGTTTTGGAGTCCTTTTTTTTCTGATATTTGGTGTTTTGGATTTGACATGCTCTGTACTATGACATTGGGCATCGGCCTTGGCAGACGACGTTGCTGGCATTTCATCGTCTCGGCCATGACTAGTGGCAGCAGCTTCAGCACGAGGTGGAAGTGGATCTTGATCTTTCCCTAATTTTGGAACCTCAACTTTTTGGTTCTCCATATTTTATAGGCAGAACTAAAAGGCACCTCAGGTAAACAATGGAGATGGATGGATTGGATACTAGTATACAATTATGGACGGACTGCCACGGTTAGGTGGTATAAAAAAACCACGGTATAAAAAAACCACGGTATAAAAAAACCGCACTGTACACTGGTTGATAAAGAGATAGCAGTATACTCGTAACAATTAGGATGACACTATGACGGTATAAAGAATGAAAAAAAAACCACGGTTAGGTGGTAGGTATATAATAAATAATACAATTCTGGTCGGACGGACTGCCTGCCGTGTGCCGACACAGAGGTAGCCACAGCCGTGAACTACCGCACTGTACACTGGTTGATAAAGAGATAGCAGTATACTCGTAACAATTAGGATGACACTATGACGGTATAAAGAATGAAAAAAAAACCACGGTTAGGTGGTAGGTATATAATAAATAATACAATTCTGGTCGGACGGACTGCCTGCCGTGTGCCGACACAGAGGTAGCCACAGCCGTGAACTACCGCACTGTACACTGGTTGATAAAGAGATAGCAGTATACTCGTAACAATTAGGATGACACTATGACGGTATAAAGAATGAAAAAAAAACCACGGTTAGGTGGTAGGTATATAATAAATAATACAATTCTGGTCGGACGGACTGCCTGCCGTGTGCCGACACAGAGGTAGCCACAGCCGTGAACTACCGCACTGTACACTGGTTGATAAAGAGATAGCAGTATACTCGTAACAATTAGGATGACACTATGACGGTATAAAGAATGAAAAAAAAACCATGGTTAGGTGGTAGGTAATGGTATATAATAAATAATACAATTCTGGTCGGACGGACTGCCTGCCGTGTGCCGACACAGAGGTAGCCACAGCCGTGAACTACCGCACTGTACTGTGTCTGCTGCTAATATAGACTGGTTGATATTTAAAGAGATATTAGTAGTATACAACAATACTATACTGGTGGTCAGGCACTGGTCACCACTCCTGCAGCAAAAGTGTGCACTGTTAATTAATATAATTGTACTCCTGGCTCCTGCTAACAACCTGCAGTGCTCCCCAGTCTCCCCCACAATTAATTATAAGCTTTTAATTTATACATTGATGACTGTGCAGCACACTGGGCTGAGCTGAGTGCACACAGACTGAGTCACACTGTGTGACTGACTGTGCTGTGTATCGTTTTTTTTTTCAGGCAGAGAACGGATATAGCAGAGAGAAGTGAACGGATATATTATATTAAATAAAAGTTAGCAACTGCACTGGTCACTGACTGTGGTAAACTAACTCTGTCTGCGACTCTGCACAATCTCTCTCTATCTAATCTATCTATCTATCTCTATTCTAATGGAGAGGACGCCAGACACGTCCTCTCCCTATCAATCTCAATGCACGAGTGAAAATGGCGGCGACGCGCGGCTCCTTATATAGAATCCGAGTCTCGCGAGAATCCGACAGCGTCATGATGACGTTCGGGCGCGCTCGGGTTAACCGAGCAAGGCGGGAAGATCCGAGTCGCTCGGACCCGTGAAAAAAAAAGTGAAGTTCGTGCGGGTTCGGATTCAAAGAAACCGAACCCGCTCATCTCTAGTTAAAACACCTGTTGGTGGAGACCCCACTCTCCCGGGTGGAGATCGTGACGACTCAGGAAGTTCGCTTCCCAGTTGTCCACCCCCAGAATGAAGATGGTGGACATTGCATTTCTTTCTTCCCAGAGGAGTATCTTTGACACTTCTCGCATGCAGGCTCTGCTTTATGTCCCTCCTTGGCGATTTATTTAAGCCACAGCCATGGCTTTGTATGACTGAACCTGGATCGCTCGATCCCTGAGTAGAGAGAGGCCTGAATCAGAGAATTGTAGATCACTCAAAGTTCCATAATGTTGATTGGAAGTAGGGCTTAGTGGGCTGACCACCTGCCATGGAACTAAGCCCCTTGGGTGACAGCTCCCCATCCTCTCAGACTCCTATCCTGAGTCCCGAAACTTCAACCTTCCAGCAGGTTTGAGAACTGTAGACACCACAAGAGGGAGATCCTGGCATGAGGCGACAGACGTATTATCCGGTGCATCTGAAGATGTGATCTGGATCGCTTGCTCAGGAGAACCAATTGAAATGTTCTGGCATGGAACTTTCCATACTGGATGGCATTGTATGAGGCTACCATCTTTCCCAACAATGTTATGCAAAGATGGATGGATATCAGAGTAGGCCGTAGGACCACTCGGAACATCTCCTGGAGTGTCCTTGCTTTGTCCTCTGGGAGGAACACTTTCTGAGCCACGGTGTCCAGAAACATTCCCAGGAATAGGAGCCGCTGAGTAAGCTCCAGGTGGGACTGTAAATTGAGGATCCACCCATGTTGTGACAGAAGCTGAATAGTGCAGTCTATATTGAGCACTAGAAGTTCCCTGGTAAGGGACAATATTGACACCCTGGATTCGTAGCTGGAACAGCATCTCCGCCATCACCTTCGTGAAGACCCTCGGAGCTGTGGACAGGCTGAAGGGTAGTGCCTGTTACTGGTCGTGATCGATCAACAGGGCAAACCACAGGCCTGATGAGGTGGCCAAATCGGGATATGGACATAATCATCCTTTATATCCAACAAGACCATGAACTCCCATTCTTCCAGACCCGCAATCACTGCTCGCAAGGATTCCATCTTGAACTTGAAAACCTTTAGGTAACGGTTTAAGGATTTTAGATTCAGAATGGGCCTTACCGAACCGTCCGGTTTTGGTACCACAAACAGGTTGGAGTAGTAACCCATTCCTTGTTGTAGTAGCAGCACTGGAACAATGACTTGGGACTGGGCCAGCTTTAGGATGGCCTGTTGCATCGTAACTCGTGTATCCTCCAAAGCTGGTAAGCTTGATTTGAAAAATCGTTGGGGAGGAGCACTGCTGAACTCCAGCTTGTAGCCCTGAGCAATGAGGTCATGTACCCAGGTATCCTGGCATGAGCTTTCCCAGATGCAGCTGAAGTGACGCAGTCGAGGTCCCACCTTGAGATCCCCTCGGTGTGTATGTGTGTGTGGGGGGGGGGGGGGGGGGGGGCGTCATGCTGAGGCCTTCGTGGAAGCTGAACTGGTGCTTTGTTCCTGAGAACATGCAGTGGCTGGTTTTCTTGCCTTACTTCTGGTGCTTCTCGCTGCAGTGCAGGCGCCTCTGACTCTTGATCTAAACCTTGTTGTCCAAAAGGACTGGTTAGACGGCCCCAGAAAAGAGAAATGTGGATTTTCCTGCAGTAACCTTAGAAATCCATGTATCCAACTCCCCTAAGGAAGAGACTCCACACTGTGCTTGGAATCTGCATCCACTATCCAGTGACGCAGCCACAAAGCTCTGAGCGCTGACACTGCCATGCAGTAGTCCTAGTATTAATAGCGCCTATTTCTTTGAGAGTCACACAGGACGCCTGCAGTCTCTTGAATGTGTTTTATGAGGGTCACCGTAGTGACCAGGGACATATTCCCAGCAAGGCCCTCTTGAATTTGAGTTGGCCATGTATGACTGGCATGTGTCATCCAGGAACCCACAAGCACGGGTCTTTGTGATACACCAGCCGCTGTGTAAATAGACTTTAGTGTAGTCTCTATTTTCCTATCCCCAGGATTCTATAATGTTAAGGAGCCAGATGCTGGTAGTACCACCTTTTTTTAAGAAACGGGAGACTGATATGTCTACAGCTGGGGGTTCTTCCCAATTCTTCCTACCTTCAGGTGTAAATGGGGAAGTGTGCAAAAACCATTTTGTAACCTGATATTTTTTATTTTTATCAGGGTTTTTCCAGGCTTTCTTAAATATGTCATCTAGTTCCGGAGAATCAGGGAAGGTGACACTGAGCTTTTTCTGTGCTAGGAAAAACAACTGCGGTACTGCAGCATCATCCAAAGGGATTTTTAATACATTCCTGATAGCAATGAGGGGTTCAATACCATGTGCAGAAGTAGAATCCTCAGTAGTAGGATCTAATTCCTCCCCCTCCTCCTGTACCACTTCCTCAGATTCTGAGAGTTACTCAGGCAGCCCACGTTTATGTGGCCCTGAATTAGGGAGGGGGGTATTTGCATCAGGTCTGTTACAGCCTGCTGCAGTTGTCTTCTGAGTATTAGCAGTAAGCTGAGATGACATGTCTGCCATCATAGTCTTTATGGCACCGAGCCAGGATGACGCCTGACTTCCTCACTAACTTGGGAAGACTGACTGCATTGTTCACATGATAGGGAACCATCTATAGAGGGAGAGAATCTGTTGCGACATACACTGCATAATTGGGGTTTTACCATGTTTACAGTAGACAACACTCAGACACACACACACACACACACACACACACACACACACACGTTATTACATAGCAAGCCTGCCCTTACTGTATGTGAGGAGACAGAGAGTGAGAGGGACAGCACACCCAAGCCTGTCAGACTCAGTAAGATTGCAGGCTGTGTTTATATCACGGTGAACACCGGAGTTCTTGTCCTTTTCAGGACTCTAATTGTGTAATAATAGCGGCTCTCCCCCATTTGTCTGGAGGAACTGTGTGTCCTTGCTGCTGCAGCAGTGAGCAGAGGAAGGTGCCAAAACGCTGCTGGTCCCGCTCTGGGGTATCTCCGAACCGTGTAATGGCGCCATAGCTGTGTAGATATTTATATTGGCAAAGTCTCCTTATAAGTGTGAAACATCACATTGATTTCACCACCGCTGCCAGTGTACACAGGGGGGCTATAGCAGGTCCCCCTAAGGGAGGGTCCCGTATGCCGCCCCTGCCATAGCACCGCACCAAGAACCAGGGGACTCCCCTAGCAGGGCCCCCAGTTTGTACTCACCACTCTTCTGACCTTCAGGCTACGTTAGGGGTGTGCGGCGTGCTGCAATTGCGACCAACAAGGCGCAATGCCCTGCGGTACCAACAACCTCTCAGGACAGTGTCCTGCAGCGGGGAGGCAGCTCTGACGCCTGAAGAGACCGGAACCCCCCCCCCCCCAACTCACACGGTGCAGGTATACTGACGCCCAAACAGCATCCCGAAAATAAAGTTCAAAATAAAACTGAAGAAAATCTTCTGGAGCTCCAGAGTGGCATCCTCTCCTGAGGGCACATTGTTATAAACTGCCTGTATGAGGGGGCACAGAGAGGAGGAGCCAGCACACCCAGTGGAAGAAATGTAAAGTGCACGGCTCCTTTGGTCCCCATCTATACCCCATCGTACTAATTCCCCAATATCCCTTAATGGATATTAGAGAGAGTATTTTTTCAGCCTTTCTGATCTGTAGGATGTAGAGAAGACTTATTCAGTCGACAACCGTGCATAGACATTAACTCTAATCTAGGATTGATGGAGTCCTGTATAAAGACTTTTCCCTTTGAATACTGATGGAATTCAATACTTCATCCATTTCTCACTGATTTTTGATAAAGCGGCCAAATGTCTGCGTACTGTGCAGTTGTGTGGTGCTAGAAGAACACATTCGAAAGGGCTTTCTAAGTAGTCTCCTGTTGTACTGTCTTACTAACCTACAGTTTCTTAGGTCTTTAAATTGCGGACGTTATAGATAATGAGAATACACAGTCATTTTCACCTGAGAATTTTAGTATCACTTTATTTTTCTCCAGGAGAAAGATCCGCTATAAATGGGAGAATAACTAGGCTTTTTTAGTGATCACCTGCTGCCCAGGGGCCTGACCGGATCGTTCCTCTAGCGCATGGGCAAAACCGGACCGATCCTCTAGTGCAGGGGCAAAACCGGACCGATCCTCCAGCCAAGGGACGTAACCGGACCGATCCTCTAGCCAAGGGACGTAACCGGACCGATCCTCTAGCCAAGGGATGTAACCGGACCGATCCTCTAGCCAAGGGGCGTAACCGGACCATTCTTCTATCAAGGTGTCTATCCCTCTTTACATGATCTCCACTCTGTATAACAGGGATTGTCTGGATACCTTCTCCAGGACATCTGTACAGAATATCACTCCCCATAATCAATCTGTTTGCTCATGAAGTATGAAGTTTTCTATCTATGAGGTCTCTACTTGCAGACATACTAGGAATGGAGTACCTATATTAAGGAATGAAGACCATCCTGTCACATACACTTCACATTACTCTGCTTTAGAAAATAAGAACTATTAAAAGGTTCCATTTCTTAATTACAGCATGGTCCACTGAATCCAGTGACCTCCTATAATGCATTAGTCATCCGTGTGCTGAAGACCAATGTCACGGCCTACTTGAAAAAGGAGACTGGCGTTCTAGGGCAGAGAGCTCAGTTCTCAGCTTGTCTTCTTATCGCGGAGACTCAACACCATGTTAGTTATAGAAAACAAATCCTACCTGACCTCAGTGACATGATAAGAAGACCATGGGATTAATAGGGGCTGATTGCTCCTGATGTATGAGATATACCAGAGAGTGTGGGGAGGAGACTGGTCAGATCTCTGGGCTAGTAACACAGTGAGGGAGAGATCAGGAGTATAATAGGGGCTGATGGCTCCTGATGTATGAGATACACCAGAGAGTGTGGGGAGGAGACTGGTCAGATCTCTGGGCTGGTAACACAGTGACATGATGTGAAGGGGAGAACAGGAGTATAATAGGGGTTGAAGGCTCCTGATGTATGAGATACACCAGAGAGTGTGGGGAGGAGACTGGTCAGATCTCTGGGCTGGTAACACAGTGACATGATGTGAAGGGGAGAACAGGAGTATAATAGGGGTTGAAGGTTCCTGATGTATGAGATACACCAGAGAGTGTGGGGAAGAGACTGGTCAGATCTCTGGGCTGGTAACACACAGTGACATGATGTGAGGGGAGAGCAGGAGTAGAATAGGGGTTGAAGGCTCCTGATGTATGAGATACACCAGAGAGTGTGAGGAGGAGACTGGTCAGATCTCTGGGCTGGTAACACAGTGACATGATGTGAAGGGGAGAGCAGGAGTATAATAGGGGTTGAAGGCTCCTGATGTATGAGATACACCAGAGAGTGTGGGGAGGAGACTGGTCAGATCTCTGGGCTGGTAACACAGTGACATGATGTGAAGGGGAGAACAGGAGTATAATAGGGGTTGAAGTCTCCTGATGTATGAGATACACCAGAGAGTGTGGGGAGGAGACTGGTCAGATCTCTGGGCTGGTAACACACAGTGACATGATGTGAGTGGAGAGCAGGAGTATAATAGGGGCTGATGGCTGCTGATGTATGAGATACACCAGAGAGAGTGGGGAGGAGACTGGTCAGATCTCTGGGCTGGTAACACACAGTGACATGATGTGAGGGGAGAGCAGGAGTAGAATAGGGGTTGAAGGCTCCTGATGTATGAGATACACCAGAGAGTGTGGGGAGGAGACTGGTCAGATCTCTGGGCTGGTAACACACAGTGACATGATGTAAAGGGGAGAGTTGGAGTATAATAGGGTCTGAAGTCTTCTGATGTATGAGATACACCATAGAGCAGTGTTTCCCAACCTCGGTCCTCAAGGCACACTAACAGTCCTGGTTTTAGTGATATCCAGGTTTGAACACAGGTGACTTAATTAGTACCTCAGTTATTTTGATTTAACCATCTGTGCTGAAGCCTGGATATCACTAAAACCTGCACTGTTGGTGTGCCTTGAGGACCGTGGTTGGGAATGCCTGCCATAGAGTGTGGGGAGGAGACTGGTCATATATCTGGGCTGGTAACACACAGTGACATGATGTGAGGAGGAGAGCAGGAGTATAATAGGGGCTGATGGCTACTGATGTACAATATACCCCAGAGAGTGTGGGGAAGAGAATGGTCAGATCTTTGGGCTGGTAACGCACAGTGACATGATGTGAGGGGGGAGAGCAGGAGTATAATAGAGGTGATGGCTCCTGACTCCATACTGGGAAAAAACAAATTCCTCATTAGTTTGTACTGACAGAGGAGGGTGTAGGATAAGAGATTGCTGTAGTGACTGAGCAAGGAGAATATGTGACTCTTTTCTGTAATAAGTGTTTATTACTCACCTGTGCTGATATCTGTAGGGATCTCCTCCTCCTTACACTGCAGATCACCCCTCACATACGTCTCTTCTTCTCCCTCTATATCTTCTGCCTTTATATCAGTCACATACGTCTCTTCTTCTCCCGCTATATCTTCTGCCTTTATATCAGTTACACATGTCTCTTCTTCTCCCTCTGTATCTTCTACCTTTATATCAGTCACATACGTCTCTTCTTCTCCTTCTATATCTATATCTTCTGCCTTTATATCAGTCACATACGTCTCTTCTTCTCCCGCTATATCTTCTGCCTTTATATCAGTCACATACGTCTCTTCTTCTCCCTCTATATCTTCTGCCTCCTTATCAGTCACATACGTCTCTTCTTCTCCCTCTGTAGCTTTGATTTTAATATTATTTAATTGGGCTTCACCCTATGTAAACAAGACAAATATAATGACACACAGCTCCTCTACACAAATATAGTGACAGTCACTTTGGTTTATTGGGGAGACCCTAGATCCCACCTACCTGATCCTCCTGTGGGGTCCTGTGATTCTCCTCTGTACAATCCTGGGAATACAGAGGACAGGGACATCTCTCTGGGGTATCTCTGTTACTGGGCCCATCTGTAGGAGACAAACAGTGAATGAGTATGGTGTATATATGTGATTATCAAATGGTGTGTGTATATAAGGGGCCCCATACCTGCTCTCCCCTGTACAATACATGACAGTCTCCTCTTATCCAGAGATGTGAGGGGCCGGTGATTCTCCATCATCACGTCCTTGTACAGACCCCTGTGTTCCTCTATATACTCCCCCTCCTGCATGGAGACATAGACAGTGACATCCTGACACCTTATAGGAACCTGACACAGAGTGACACAGTCATCACCAAGACACATCCCCTGGTGTTACTGTGTAATGCCTCATTCCCAGCAGTCACCTCTCCAGTCATCACCCAGATACGTCCCCTGGTGTTACTGTATAATGTACCATTCCCAGCAGTCACCTCTCCAGTCATCACCCACACACATCCCCTAGTGTTACCGTATAATGTCCCATTCCCAGCAGTCACCTCTCCAGTCATCACCCAGACACTTTCTCTGGTGTTACTGTATAATGCCCCATTCCCAGCAGTCACCTCTCCAGTCATCACCCAGACACATCCCCTGGTGTTACTGTATAATGCCCCATTCCCAGCAGCCACCTCTCCAGTCATCACCCAGACACATCCCCTGGTGTTACTGTATAATGCCCCATTCCCAGCAGTCATCTCTCCAGTCATCACCCAGACACATCCCCTGGTGTTACTGTATAATGCCCCATTCCCAGCAGTCACCTCTCCAGTCAGCAGCTGAATGATCTTGTTGGTGAGCTCCAGGATCTTTTGGTCATTGGGTCTCTCATGTATTAGTGAGTCAGGTGGAGGCACTGGGATGGGGCTCTGGCTTCTACTCAGTCCTCCTGACACACGGGGATGGCTGTTGAGTATCTCACACTCATTGGATGTCTTCTTCACTACTGTGTAATCCTGAGTAATGGAGGAGACATCAAATATCAATATATACACTCCCAGACCCCCCCTCACCTCCCCAGTCATGTCCCTTTGTTATTACTATAGATATAAGTGACTTCAGTGACGCTTCTAAATCATCTCACCTCCCCAGTCATGTCCCTGTATTATGACTTTAGATATTAGTGACGTCACTGAAATGCTCGCGGATCCTCTAACCTTCTCAGTCATGTCCCTGTATTACTACTATAGATATGTGATGTCACATTGACGCTCCCAGATCCCCTCACCTCCCCAGTCATGTCCCTGTATTAATACTATTGATATAAGTGATGTCACTGTGACACTCACAGATTCCCTCACCTCCCCAGTCATATCCCTGTATTATTACTATAGATAAAAGTGACATTACTGTGACGCTCCCAGATCCCCTCACCTCCCCAGTCACGTCTCTGTATTATTACTATAGATGTGAGTGACGTCACTGTGACGCTCCTAGATCACCTTACCTCCCCAGTCATGTCCTTGTATTATAACTATAGATATGTGACATCATTGCGCCTCTACCAGATCCCCTTACCTCCCCAGTCATGTTCTCATATTATTACAATAGATATAAGTGATGTCACAGTGACAATCCCAGATCCCCTCAACTCCCCAGTCATGTCCCTGTATTATTACTATAGATGTGAGTCACAGTGACCCTCCCAGATCCCCTCACCTCCCCAGTCATGTCCCTGTATTACTAAAAATAAGTGATGTTACAGTTATGCTACTACACTCCCTCACCTCCCCATTAATGTCCCTGTATTATTACTATAGATATAAGTGATGTCACAGTGATGCTCCCAGATCCCCTCACCTCCCCAGTCATGTCCCTGTATTATTACTATAGATGTGAGTCACAGTGACCCTCCCAGATCCCCTCACCTCCCCAGTCATGTCCCTGTATTATTTCTATAGATATGAGTGACGTCACTATGAAGCTCCAAAATCCCTTCACCTCCCCAGTCATGTCCCTGTATTATGACTATAGATATTAGTGACGTCACTGTAATGCTCTCGGATCCCCTCACCTTCTTAGTCATGTCCCTGTATTACTACTATAGATAAAAGTAATGTCACTGTATAGCTCCCAGATCCCCTCACCTCCCCAGTCATGTTTCTGAATTATTACTATAGATAAAAGGGACATTACTGTGACACTCTTAGATCCCCTCACCCCACCCAGTCACATCTCTGTATTATTGCTACAGATATAAGTGAGGTCATTGTGACGCTCCCAGATCTCCTCACCTCCCGTCATGTCCTTGTATTATTACTATAGATATATGACTTCACAGTGACGCTTCCAGATCCCCTCACCTCCCCAGTCGTCTCTGTATTATTACAATAGATATAAGTGACATCACTGTGCCACTCCAAGATCACCTTACCTCCCCAGTCATGTCCTTGTATTATTACTATAGATATGTGACATCATTGCGCCTCTCCAAGATCCTCTCACCTCCCCAGTCATGTCCCTGTATTATTACTATAGATATGTGACTTCACAGTGACGCTCCCAGATCCCCTCACCTCCCCAGTCATGGTCTCGTATTATTACAATAGCTATAAGTGATGTCACAGTGACAATCCCAGATCCCCTCAACTCCCCAGTCATGTCCCTGTATTATTACTATAGATGTGAGTCACTGTGACACTCCCAGATCCCCTCACCTCCCCAGTCATGTCCCTGTATTATTACTATAGATATAAGTGATGTAACTGTGACACTCCCAGATCCCCTCACCCTCCCCAGTCATGTCACTGTATTATTACTATAGATATAAGTGATGTCACTGTGACACTCCCAGATCCCCTCACCCTCCCCAGTCATGTCCCTGTATTATTACTAAAAATAAGTGATGTTACAGTTACACTACCATATTCCCTCACCTCCCCATTATTGTCCCTGTATTATTACTATAGATAAAAGTTAGGTCACTGTGACGCTCCCAGATTCCCTCACCTCCCAAGTCACGTCCCTCTATTATGATTACAGATATTAGTGATGTCACTGTGACGCTCCCATATCCCACCTCCCCAGTCATGTCCCAGTATTATTACTATAGATAAGTGATGTCACTGTAGTGCTCCCAGAACCCCTCACCTCCCCAGTCATGTCCCTGTATTAGTACGATAGATGTGATGTCATAGTGACGCTCCCAGATCGCCTCACCTTCCCAGTCATGTCCCTGTGTTATTACTTTAGATATAAGTGATGTCACTGTGACAGTCACAGACACCCTCAACTCCCCAATCATGTGCCTGATTACTATAGATAAAAGTGACATCACTGTGATTCTCCCAGATCCCCTCACCTCCCTAGTCACGTCCCTGAATTATTACTATAAATATGCTATGTCAAAGTGACGCTCCCAGATCCCCTCACCTCCCCAGTAATGTCACTGTATTATTACTATAGATATAAGTTACATCACAGTGACGCTTTCACATCCCCTCACCTCCCCAGTCATGTCCCTGTATCATCACTATAGACATATGTGACATCACAGGGACGCTTCCATATCCCCTCACCTCGCCAGTCATGTTTCTGTATTATTACTATTTATTATTTATTATCAGTTTCTTATATAGCGCAGCAAATTCCGTTGCGCTTTACAATTTGAAATAACAATAACAAACTGGGTGATAACAGTCATAGAGGTAGGAAGGCCCTGCTCGCAAGCTTACAATCTATATATAAGTTGTTACTATGACGCTCCCAGATTCCATCACCTCCCCAGTCAGGTCGCTGTATTATTACTATAGATATGTGATGTTACTGTGACACTCCCAGATCCCCTTACCTCCCCAGTTAGGTCCCTGTGTATTTCTATAGCTATATGTGACATCATTGTGACATTCCCAGATTCCCTCACCTCCCCATTCATGTCCCTGTATTATTACTACAGATATAAGTGATGTCAGTGTGACACTCCCAGATCCACTCACCTCCCCAGTCATGTCCCTGTATTATTATTATTATTATTATTATAATTATTATTATTTTCTATTACGTCCTTGAGGATGTTGGGGACACCAAAAGAACCATGGGATATAGACGGATCCGCAGGAAATATGGGCACTTTAAGACTTTCAAAGGGGCGTGACCTGGCTCCTCCCTCTATATCCCTTCCCAGACTCAGTTTAGAAAATGTGCCCTCCCAGAGTTTCTCTGAAAAGACTTAATGTTAGGTTTTTATTTTGGGGAGGTCTGCTGGCTACAGACTCCCTGCTTCGAGGGAAAGGGGCGAGAGCAGTCTAGACCCACTTCTAATGAGTTTCAGGGCTCTGCTGCTGCTGACAGGATGCCTTCAGCTCCTGAGGGGAGATGAACGCCAGGCTCTCTTGGATGCACGCTCCCACAGCTTGCCGTCCCCCCTCTTCAAGCCAGAAGACCGGTGAGTATGTGAGGAAAAGACATCTTCTCTTCAACAAAGACGGCATATAGAGGTACCGCGCAGCATGATTTGCTCAGTGCGCGCCAGGCTCCTGGACTGTACACACCGCTGGGTGCAGGGCGCTGGGGGGCGCCCTGGGGAGGTAAAAAAATAAGATTTTAAACCTACCGGTAAATCTTTTTCTTGTAGTCTGTAGGGGATGCTGGGGACTCCGTAAGGACCATGGGGATAGACGGGCTCCGCAGGAGACATGGGCACTTTAAGAAAGACTTTAGGTTAGAGAAACTGTGCCATGGGGAGACAGACAGTACGAGGAAAGGATTTTTAATCCAAGGGCAAGATTCATACCAGCCACACCAATCACACCATATAACTTGTGTATATACTAACCAGTTAACAGTATGAAAACAACGTAGCATCAGTCCGAGACCGATTAAACTATAACATAACCCTTTAGTAAGCAAAACCATATACAAGTCTTGCAGAAGTAGTCCACACTTGGGACAGGCGCCCAGCATCCTCTATGGACTACGAGAAAAAGATTTACCGGTAGGTTTAAAATCTTATTATCTCTTACGTCCTAGAGGATGCTGGGACTCCGTAAGGACCATGGGGATTATACCAAAGCTCCCAAACGGGCGGGAGAGTGCGGGTGACTCTGCAGCACAGAATGAGCAAACAGGAGGTCCTCCTCAGCCAGGGTATTAAACTTATAGAATTTTGCAAAGGTGTTTGAACCCGACCAAGTAGCAGCTCGGCACAGCTGTAATGCCGAGACCCCTCGGGCAGCCGCCCAAGAAGGGCCCACCTTCTTCGTGGAATGGGCCTTGACCGATTTTGGTAACGGCAATCCAGCCGTAGAATGAGTCTGCTGAATCGTGTTACAGATCCAGCGAGCAATAGTCTGCTTTGAAGCAGGAGCGCCACCCTTGTTGGCAGCATACAGGACAAACAGTGCTTCTGTTTTTCTGACTCTAGCCGTTCTGGCCACATCAAGGGACTCGGAATCCTCCAAGTCATGTGTAGCCACAGGCACCACAATAAGTTGGTTCATATGAAAAGATAGGTAAAAATTGAGGACGGGTCCGCAATTCCGCTCTATCCATATGGAAAACCAGATAGGGGCTTTTATGAGACAAAGCCACCAATTCTGACACTCGCCTAGCCAAAGCCAAGGCTAACAACATGACCACTTTCTAAGTGAGATATTTTAACTCCACCGTTTGAACTGGTTGACAAAAGTCTGTACTTCTGGGAGAGATGCGAATTCTTTCTGAAAGAAAATGGATAAGGCCGAAATCTGAACCTTAATGGAGCCTACTTTTAGGCCCAAATTCACTCCAGTTTGTAAGAAGTGAAGGAAACGGCCCAGATAGAATTCTTCCGTAGGAGCATTCCCAGCCTCACACCAAGAAACATACTTTCGCCATATACGGTGATAATGTTTAGCTGTCACGTCCTTACTAGCTTTTATCAGAGTAGGAATGACCTCATCCGGAATACCTTTTTCCGCTAGGATCCGGCGTTCAACCGCCATGCCGTCAAACGCAGCCGCGGTAAGTCTTGGAACAGACAGGGCCCCTGTTGTAACAAGTCCTGCCTTAGAGGAAGAGGCCACGGATCTTCTGTGAGTATCTTCTGCAGATCAGGATACCAGGCCCTTCGCGGCAAATCTGGTACAATGAGAATTGTCTGCACTCCCCTTTTTTCCTTATTATTCTCAACCCTTGGGTAAGAGAGGAAGAGAAGGAAACACATAGACCGACTGGAACACCCACGGTGTCACTAGGGCATCTACAGCTACTGCCTGAGGGTCTTTTGATCTGGCGCAATACCTCTGTAGCTTTTTGTTGAGGTGGGATGTCATCATGTCTATCTGGGGCAGTCCCCCCCTGACCTGCAATCTGTACGAAGACTTCCTGATGAAGTTCCCACTCTCCTGGATGCAGGTCGTTTCTGCTGAGGAAGTCTGCTTCCCAGTTGTCCACTCTCGGAAAGAACACTGCCGACAGTGCGCTTACATGATTTTCCGCACAGATCCTGGTGGCTTCCGCCATTGCCACTCTGCTCCTTGTGCCGCCTTGGCGGTTTACATGAGCTACTGCAATTATGTTATCTGACTGGATCAGAACTGGTTGGTCGCGAAGTAAGGTCTTCGTTTGATGTAGGGCGTTGTATATGGCCCTCAGTTCCAGGATATTGATGTGAAGACAAGTCTCTTGACTTGACCAAAGACCTTGGAAGTTTCTTCCCTGTGTGACTGTTCCCCAACCTCGGAGGCTCGCGTCCGTGGTCACCAGGATCCAGTCCTGAATGCCGAACCTGCGGCCTTCTAGAAGGTGAGCACTCTGTTGCCTCCACAGGAGAGATACCCTGGCTCTGAGGGACAGAGTGATCAACTGATACATTTTTAGATGTGACCCGGACCACTTGTCCAGTAGGTCCCATTGGAAAGTCCATATTGCATACTATTTGCCAAATGTGGCTGTAACTTTGCATCATCTTAGTCGACACTGGAGTCAGAATCCGTGTCGGCGTCAGTGTCTACTATTTTGGATAGTGGGCGCTTTTGAGCCCCCGGAGGTCCCTGTGACATAGGGGAAAGGCAGGGTTTGACGCCTGTACATTCCCAAGACTCCGTGCAATAAATTTACATTAGCACTAAAACATTCCACATATCCAACCAGTCAGGTGTCGGCGTTGCCGACGGAGACACCACAGTCATTTACTCCACCTCCTCCCTATAAGAGCCTTCTACCTCAGACATGCCGACACACGCGTACCGACACACCACACATTCAGGGAATCCTTTTATCTGAAGACAGTTCCCCCACAAGGCCCTTTGGAGAGACAGAGAGAGAGAGTATGCCAGCACACACCCAGCGCTAATGACCCAGGGAAAAACACACAATATGTTTACCAAGATAGCGCTCTAACTTTATTTTTGCGCCAAATTATGTGCCCCCCCCCCCTTCTTTAAAACCCTCTTTCACTGTGGATAAGCAGGGGAGAGTCCGGGGAGCTTCCTCTCAGCGCTGTGCTGTGGAGAAAATGGCGCTGGTGAGTGCTGAGGAAGAAGCCCCGCCCCCTCAGCGGCGGGCTTCTGTCCCGCTAAAATATATAAAAAACTGGCGGGGGCTCTTTATATATACAGTGCCTAGCTGTATATGTCTACTTTTGCCAGAAAATGAGGTTATATTGCTGCCCAGAGCGCCACCCCCTGCTCCCTGCACCCTTACAGTGACTGCCGTGTGTGAGGTGTGTGGGAGCAATGGCGCACAGCTTTACTGCTGTGCATTACCTCAGTGAAGATCTGAAGTCTTCTGCCGCCTCTGAAGTCTTCTTCTCATGCTCACCCGGCTTCTATCTTCCGACTCTGTGAGGAGGACGGCGGCGCGGCTCCGGGACGAACTCCAGGGTGAGACCTGTGTTCCGACTCCCTCTGGAGCTAATGGTGTCCAGTAGCCTAAGAAACAAGACCTTGAAACTCACAGAAGTAGGTCTGCTTCTCTCCCCTCAGTCCCTCGATGCAGGGAGTCTGTTGCCAGCAGACTCCCTGAAAATAAAAAACCTAATAAATATACTTTCATATACTTTCTGACAGGAAGCTCAGGAGAGCTCCCCTGTAATGCACCCAGTCTCCTCTGGGCACAGTATCAAACTGGGGTCTGGAGGAGGGGCATAGAGGGAGGAGCCAGTGCACACCCATACCTAAAGTCTTTCTTAAAGTGCCCATGGCTTCTGCGGAGCTCGTCTATCCCCATGGTCCTTACGGAGTCCCCAGCATCCTCTAGAATGTAAGAGAAATACCTCATAAATAAGGCTGGCAAATCTGTACAGTGCCCTGGCACTGCCCGCAAAACCCCCGCCAGGATAAACATGTAAAAATAAGCGGGAAGAAGCGCTCCATGTTGGGGGCGGGGCTTCTTCCTCCAGGCTCACTCAGCGCCATTTCCTCCTCCAAGCAGCAGCGCTGGTCCTTCCTCACAGCAGACAAGTACCAGGGGCTATAAAAATGAGGGGAGCAGATTATTTCTATACAGATATATAGCGCTGCAGCTCTGTGACACTTGAGGGTGTTTTCAGACATGCACTTTGGCGCTGGGGTGTGAGCTGGCTCCTTTCCTTTTGTTCCCTCACAGGCTTTTCTTTGGGTGCTGTTAGGGAGACAACATGTCTGAGGCCGAATTTTCCTCTCAGGGGGATAATTTATTGGAGACACCAAATGTTTTAGGGGTCCTTTCGGGACCGCCGACAGCTGATTGGTTAAATGCTTTAAATGCTAATGTTACACTGTTAAATTAAAAGTTTACTGAATCTGACTCTCAACTGCAGATTTGGAAGAGATCAGTAGATGACGCTTTATTACAAGGGTCACTGAAACGTAGTGTTGATCAATTAGATGACACAGATACCGACACGGACTCTGATACCGGTGCCGATTATGCCGATTCTAGATTAGATCCTAAATTGGCTAAGAGTATTCAATATATGATTGTGGCTGTCAAAGACATGTTACGTATTGACGAGGACCCCTTTACACCAGAAACGAGGGTCCTTATTTACAAAGAAAAGAGACACTCGGTTTCTTTTCCTCCTTGTTTTGAACTAAATGACCTTTTTTATGGCATTTGGAATACACCAGATAAGAAATTTCTCATTCCTAACAGGACCACGGTGGCGTACCCCTTTCCCGCAGTGGATAGGGATAAGTGGGAAACACCACCCACAGTAGACAAAGCCCTAGCACGCTTGTCAAAACAGGTAGCGCTCCCTGCAGCTCAGTCGACGACTCTTAAGGAGCCGGCTGATCGTAAGCAGGAGGCTACTTTAAAAGCTATATTTACTACCACGGGGACGCAGCTTAGACCGCTTATTGCGTCAGCGTGGGTTAGTAGCGCCATTGAAAAATGGGCTGAAAGTTTATCTGCTGATTTGGATACTCTGGATAGAGATAGCATCCTAGTGACGCTTGGTTATATCAGGGACGCGGCTGCGTACTTGAAAGAGGCTGCAAGAGATGCTGCCTCCTGGGGCTAAGGCTAATGCTATGTCTATTGCGGCTAGGCGTGCGCTATGGACTAATCAATGGAATGCTAACGCGGATTCCAAGACAAACATGGAGTCCCTTCCCTTTAAGGGTGGGGAACTGTTTGGTGATGGCCTTACTGATTTAGTATCAGCGGCCACTGCAGGTAAGTCTACTTATTTACCTAATGCTCCTGCGCAACAGAAGAAACCACACTATCAAATGCAGTGCTTTCGGCCCAACAAATATAGAAAAGGCCGAGGTAACTTCTTCCTCGCAACCAGAGGTAGAGGAAGGGGCAAGAGAACTCCCGCTTCCTCGAGTTCACAGAAGTCCTCCTCGGCTTTCGCCAAATCCACAGCATGACGCCGGGTCTCCCCGACAGGAGACTGCACCGGTGGGGACACGTCTAAGGCTTTTCAGTCAGGTTTGGGTTCGCTCGGACCTGGACCTTTGGGTGTTACAAATTGTGACCCAAGGGTACAAACTGGAATTTCAAGACGTGACGTCACCCCCCCCCCCCCCCCCCGTCGTTTTTTCAAATCACCCTTACCAGTTTCGCTTCCAGACAGAGCTCTAGTCTGTGGAGCAATACAAAAATTATGTCAAAATCAGGTTGTGATCCCGGTCCCCCGGGAGCAAAAAGGGGAAGGGTTTTATTCAAGCCTATTTGGAGTGCCAAAGCCGTATGGCTCGGTACGACCAATCCTCAACCTAAAATCTCTATATTTTTTCCTGAAGAAATTCAAATTCAAGATGGAATCTCTCCGAGCGGTGTTCTCCAGCCTGGAGGAGGGGGAATTCATGGTGTCTTTGGACATAAAGGATGCCTACCTTCATGTTCCCATGTATCCCCCTCATCAGAGTTATCTCAGGTGTGCAATCCAGGATACTTACTACCAATTTCAAACGTTGCCATTTGGCCTGTCCACGGCTCCGAGGATTTTCACAAAAGTCATGGTTGAAATGATGGTTCTCCTCAGAAAAAGATTACAATTATCCCGTACTTGGACGATCTCCTGATAAAGGCGAGAGCCAAGGAAAAACTGGTACAGGACATTACACTGTCTCTGTCGCTTCTACAACAGCACGGCTGGCTCTTGAACCTGCCGAAATCACAATTAGTTCCAACAACTCGGTTGTCATTTTTGGATATGTTTCTGGACACGGTCCAGCTGAGAGTGTTCCTCCCTACGGAGAAAGCACTGGAAATTCAGAGTTTGGTAAAACTCATTCTGAAACCACCAACAGTCTCTGGTGGTGGCATACGAGGCCCTCCAATTTGGGAGGTTCCATGCCAGAGTATTTCAGTGGGACCTGTTAGACAAATCGTCTGGATCCCACCTCCATATGCACCGGAGGAGAGTTCTATCCCCCAACACCAGGATCTCACTCCTGTGGTGGCTCCACAGCTCTCACCTCTTAGAAGGACGCAGATTTGGGATCCAAGACTGGATCCTACTGACCACGGATGCAAGTCTCCGAGGTTGGAGAGAAGTCACACAAGGGGTGACCTTCCAAGGAAGATGGTCAAGTCAGGAAACTCTTCTTCACATAAACGTGCTGGAGTTGAGGGCCATTTACAATGGCCTTCTACAAGCGAAGCATCTTCTTCGAAACTGGCAGAATTGAGAACTCAGCAACAATTTCTGCCAAAGGTGGTTTCCTCTTTTCATATTAACCAACTGGCACTTTGGCTGAGGAAAAGTCTCTGGATGTCGTAAGAGCTTTGAAAATTTACGTTGCCAGAACAGCTCCAGTTAGAAAAACAGAGTCTCTGTCTGTGCGATATGCTCCCAATAAACTTGGGTATCCTGCTTCCAAGCAGACTATTGCCCGCTGGATATGTCACCCGATTCAGCAGGCTCATTCCAAGGCAAGTTTGGCGTTACCTAAATCGGTAAAAGCCCATTCCACTAGAAAGGTGGGCTCGTCCTGGGCGGCTGCCCGGGGTGTCTCGACATTACAACTTTGCAGAGCAGCTACTTGGTCGGGGTTAAACATGTTTGCTAAGTTTTACAAGTTTGATACCTTGGCCGATGAAGTCCTAAAGTTTGGTCAATCTGTGCTGCAGAGTTGTCCGCACTCTCCCGCCCGTTATAGAGCTTTGGTATGATCCCATGGTTCTTTTGGTGTCCCCAACATCTCAAAGGACGTAATAAAAAATGGGATTTTAATACCTACCGGTAAATCCTTTTCTATAAGTCTATAGAGGATGTTGGGCGCCCGTCCCAGTGCATACTGTATCTGCAGTTTAGTTCTGGTTACACACATACTGTGTTATGGTTTCTTCAGCTTGTTGTTGAATTTTGTTCATGTCCGTTGAAATGTGTTCAGTTGAATGCCATGTTATTCGGCATGTTTATGGCGTGAGCTGGTATGATGCTCATCTTGTTTGTTAAGTCCTTTCCTCAAAATGTCCATTTCACCGCGCACAGTTCCAAACTGAGTCTGGGGAGGGATATAGAGGGAGGACCCAGGTCACGCCCCTTTAAAAGTCTTAAAGTGCCCATGTCTCCTGCGGATCCGTCTATATCCCACGTTTCTTTTGGTGTCCCCAACATCCTCTATGGACTTATAGAAAAGGATTTACCGGTAGGTATTAAAATCCTGTTATTATAGATATAAGTGAAGTCACTGTGATGCTCCCAGATCCCCTCACCTCCCCAGTCATGTCCATGTATTATTACTATAGCTATAAGTGATGTCACTGTGACACTCCCAGATACCCTCACCTCCCCAGTCATGTCCCTGAATTATTATTATAGATATATGTGACATCACAGTGACGCTTCCAATTCCACTCACCTCCCCAGTCATGTCCCCTTATTATTATAGATATAAGTTAGGTTACTGTGACGCTCCCAGATTCCATCACTTCCCCAGTCACATCCCTGTATTATTACTATAGATATAAGTTAGATCACTGTGACGCTCCCAGATTCCCTCACCTCCCATGTCATGTCCCTCTATTATGACTATAGATATTAGTGATGTCACTGTGACGCTCCCAGATCCCCTCACCTCCCCAGTCATGTCCCTGTATTATTGCTATAGATATAAGTGATGTCACTGTGATGCTCCCAGATTCCCTCACCTCCCCAGTAATATACCTGTATTATTACTATAGATATAAGTGATGTCACAGTGAGGCTGCCAAATCCCCTCACCTCCCAAGTTAGGTCCCTGTATTATTATTATAGATATAAGTGATGTTACTGTGACACTCCCAGATCCCTTCACCTCCCCATTCATGTCCCTGTATTGGTACGATAGATATGTGATGTCACTGTGACGCTCCCAGATCACCTCACCTCCCCAGTCATGTCCCTGCATTATTACTATAGATATAAGTGATGTCTCTGTGATGCTCCCAGATCCCCTCTCCTCCCCAGTCATGTCCCTGTATTATTACTATATATAAGTGACGTCACTGTGCCTCTCCTAGATCCCCTCACCTCCCCAGTCATGTCCTTGTATTGCTATAGATATTAGTGATGTCACTGTGACACTCCCAGATCCCCTCACCTCTTCAGTCGTATACGTATTATTAATATAGAAATAACAGTGATGCTCCCAGATCCTCTCACCTACCCAGTCATGTCCCGGTATTATTACTAGAAATATAAGGTCACAGTGATGCTCCCAGATCCTCTCACCTCCCTGGTCATGTCCCTGTATTATTACTATAGATATAAGTGATGTCCCTGTGACACTCCCAGATACCCTCACCTCTCCAGTCATGTCCCTGTATTATTACTATAGATATAAGTGATGTCACTGTGACACTCCCAGATCCTCTCACCTCCCCAGTAATGTCCCTGTATTATTAATATAGATATAAGTGATGTCACTGTGACACTCCCAGATCCTCTCACCTCCCCAGTCATGTCCCTGTATTATTACTATAGATATAAGTAATGTCACTGTGACACTCCCAGATCCTCTCACCTCCCCAGTCATGTCCCTGCATTATTACTATAGATATGAGTTCACTGTGACGCTTCCAGATCCCCTCACCTCCCCAGTCATGTCCCTGTATTATTACTATAGATATAAGTAGTCACAGTGATGCTCCCAGTTCCCCTCACCTCCCCAGTCATGTCCCTGTATTATTACTATAGATATAAGGTCACTGTGACGCTCCCAGATCCACTCACCTCCCCAGTCAGCAGGTAGATGATCTCCAGGGTGATATTTATTATCCTCTCAGTCCTGTGACTCCTGTCCTTGTCCATCCTCGGTGAATCAGAGAGAATACAGAACGTGTGATGTGTAATAAAGACTCCGTTCCTCACAGTTGGAGTTCCTTGGAATAAACATAATACATAAAACATATTGCACATGTAACATAGTAAATGTGGAATAGAGCGGCCATTAAGTCTCCTATTCCCTTATAGCTATAGAGTCCTGGTCAGTGTCTCCGAGGTTCCTGTGACCCAGCCCCATAAGGCTGTACTGTATAGTGGGCCTGATCTAGATTGTAGCACTATTGTGGGTGCAGTCACAATGAGCTGATGTTCAGTACATTGTGAAGGGACAGGGTCTCCTGGAAAAGCGGCAGAAGCCAGGCAGGGGAAAGGTTGCAGAAGAAAGGCAGTGGAAAGGCGGCAGGAGACAGGCAAGGGAATGGCGGCCGGAGACAGGCAAGGGAATGGCGGCAGGAGACAGGCAAGGGAATGGCGGCAGGAGACAGGCAAGGGGTGGAAGGAATACATTGGGGATAAACCCCTGGTGTCCCCCAGCACACCGAGCTGTACCTGTACCAAGACATGAAATACTATATATATATATACATATAATCGAAATCCAGAGGTCTTAGTTACATACAGTTTGCAAACGTATGATAAGCCACCAGGCCCCGACATGGCTCCTCTGATGCTGGTGGTCCCTATCTCTAGGTCTGGGCCCGGGGTGCAGAACCCCACAAACCGGCAAAGGCCAGCTACCCCAGGGCAGCACAACGCGAGAAGGTAAAGTGTTAGTATGTGTTAATAAAAGGAAAACAAAATCTATATACAAAAATTAATATACTAGTGAGAGTGTAATTAAAAGACCAGAAGGATTAATAAATGTGTTACGGGGGTGCTAAATAAGATCTCGCAGTGTGCTACCCCAGAGCAGCCCAGCCCCACCAATCCAGGGGGAACCGCACCCCACACCCAAACTGTATGTAACTAAGACCTCTGGATTTCTATTATATATATATATATATATAGTCTTTCATGTCTTGGTACAGGTACAGCTCGGTGTGCTGGGGGACACCAGGGGTTTATCCCCAATGTATTTCTAGCCAGACTACCCCCTCCCTTTCATGCACCTGAATTGTACTTCCTAATTGATTTGAGCAACTTAGATTTTGTTCTGTTAGTATAAGGGGTGGCAGGAGACAGACAGGGAAAGGCGGCAGGAGACAGGCAGGGGAAAGGCGTCAGGAGACAGGCAGGGAAAAGGCGGCCGGAGACAGGCAGGGGAAAGGCGGCAGGAGCTAGGCAGGGGGAAGGCAGTAGGAGACAGGCAGGGGAAAGCAGCAGGAGACAGGCAGGGGAAAGGCGGCAGGAGCCAGGCAGGGGGAAGGCGGCTGGAGACAGGCAGGGGGGCGGCAGGGTGGGGGTGGCAGTAAACTGGCATGAGGCTGTAGGTTAGGTGGTGGCAGGAGACATGCAGGGGAAAGGCGACAGGAGACAGAGAGGAGAAAGGCTGCAGGAGACAGAGAGGGGAAAGGCTGCAGGAGACAGGCAGGGGAAAGGTGGTAGGAGACAGGCAGGTGAAAGGCGGCAGGAGACAGGCAGGGGAAAGGCGACCGGAGACAGGCAGGGGAAAGGCGGCTGGTGACAGGCAGGGGAAAGGCGGCTGGTGACAGGCAGGGGAAAGGAGGCAAGAGACAGGCAGGGGAAAGGAGGCAAGAGACAGGCAGGGGAAAAGAGGCAGGAGACAGGCAGGGGAAAGGCGGCAGGAGACAGGCAGGGGAAAGGAGGCAGGAGACAGGCAGGGGAAAGGAGGCAGGAGACAGGCAAGGGAAAGGAGGCAGGAGACAGGCAAGGGAAAGGAGGCAGGAGACAGGCAAGGGAAAGGAGGCAGGATACAGACAGGGGAAAAGAGGCAGGAGACAGGCAGGGGAAAGGCGGCAGGAGACAGACAGGGGAAAGGCGGCAGGAGACAGACAGGGGAAAGGCGGCAGGAGACAAAGCAGGGGAAAGGCGGCAGGAGACAGACAGGGGAAAGGCGGCAGAAGACAAAGCAGGGGAAAGGCGGCAGGAGACAGGCAGGGGAAAGGCGGCAGGAGACAGCCAGGGGAAAGGCGGCTGGAGACAGCCAGGGGAAAGGCGGCTGGAGACAGGTAGGGGAAAGGCAGCAGGAGACAGGCAGGGGAAAGGCAGCAGGAGACAGGCAGGGGAAAGGCGGCAGGAGACAGACAGGGGAAAGGCGGCAGGAGACAGACAGGGGAAAGGCGGCAAAAGACAGGCAGGGGTAAGGCGGCCAGAGACAGGCAGCCAGAGACAGACAGGGAAAGGCGACAGGAGATAGGCAGGGGAAAGGCGGTAGGAGACAGGCAGGGGAAAGGCAGCCGGAGACAGGCAGTGGAAAGGCAGCTGGAGACAGACAGGGGAAAGGCGGCAGGAGACAGGCAGGGGAAAGGCGGCAGGAGACAGGCTGGGGAAAGGCGGCAGGAGACAGGCAGGGGAAAGGCAGCCAGAGACAGGCAGGGGAAAGGTGGTAGGAGACAGGCAGGTGAAAGGCGGCAGGAGACAGGCAGGGGAAAGGCGATCGGAGACAGGCAGGGGAAAGGCGGCCGGAGACAGGCAGGGAAAAGGCGGCCGGAGACAGGCAGGGGAAAGGCGGCCGGAGACAGGCAGGGGAAAGGAGGCAAGAGACAGGCAGGGGAAAGGAGGCAGGAGACAGGCAGGGGAAAAGAGGCAGGAGACAGGCAGGGGAAAAGAGGCAGGAGACAGGCAGGGGAAAAGAGGCAGGAGGCAGGCAGGGGAAAGGAGGCCGGAGACAGGCAGGGGAAAGGAGGCAGGAGACAGGCAGGGGAAAGGAGGCAGGAGACAGGCAAGGGAAAGGAGGCAGGAGACAGGCAAGGGAAAGGAGGCAGGATACAGACAGGGGAAAAGAGGCAGGAGACAGGCAGGGGAAAGGCGGCAGGAGACAGACAGGGGAAAGGCGGCAGGAGACAGACAGGGGAAAGGCGGCAGGAGACAAAGCAGGGGAAAGGCCGCAGGAGACAGACAGGGGAAAGGCGGCAGGAGACAAAGCAGGGGAAAGGCGGCAGGAGACAGGCAGGGGAAAGGCGGCAGGAGACAGGCAGGGGAAAGGCGGCAGGAGACAGGCAGGGGAAAGGCAGCAGGACACAGGTAGGGGAAAGGCAGCAGGAGACAGGCAGGGGAAAGGTGGCAGGAGACAGACAGGGGAAAGGTGGCAGGAGACAGACAGGGGAAAGGCGGCAAAAGACAGGCAGGGGTAAGGCAGCCAGAGACAGACAGGGAAAGGCGACAGGAGACAGGCAGGGGAAAGGCGGTAGGAGACAGGCAGGGGAAAGGCAGCCGGAGACAGGCAGTGGAAAGGCAGCCGGAGACAGACAGGGGAAAGGCGGCAGGAGACAGGCAGGGGAAAGGCGGCAGGAGACAGGCAGGGGAAAGGAGTCAGGAGACAGGCAGGGGAAAGGAGGCAGGAGACAGGCAAGGGAAAGGAGGCAGGAGACAGGCAAGGAAAAGGAGGCAGGAGACAGGCAAGGGAAAGGAGGCAGGATACAGACAGGGGAAAAGAGGCAGGAGACAGGCAGGGGAAAGGCGGCAGGAGACAGACAGGGGAAAGGCGGCAGGAGACAGACAGGGGAAAGGCGGCAGGAGACAAAGCAGGGGAAAGGCGGCAGGAGACAGGCAGGGGAAAGGCGGCAGGAGACAGGCAGGGGAAAGGCGGCAGGAGACAGGCAGGGGAAAGGCGGCAGGAGACAGGCAGGGGAAAGGCGGCAGGAGACAGACAGGGGAAAGGCGGCAAAAGACAGGCAGGGGTAAGGCGGCCAGAGACAGGCAGCCAGAGACAGACAGGGAAAGGCGACAGGAGACAGGCAGGGGAAAGGCGGTAGGAGACAGGCAGGGGAAAGGCGGTAGGAGACAGGCAGGGGAAAGGCGGTAGGAGACAGGCAGGGGAAGGCAGTAGGAGACAGGCAGGGGAAAGGCAGCCGGAGACAGGCAGTGGAAAGGCAGCCGGAGACAGACAGGGGAAAGGCGGCAGGAGACAGGCAGGGGAAAGGCGGCAGGAGACAGGCAGGGGAAAGGCAGCCAGAGACAGGCAGGGGAAAGGCGGCTGGAGACAGACAGGGGAAAGGCGGCATGAGACAGGCAGGGGAAAAGAGGCAGGAGACAGGCAGGGGAAAAGAGGCAGGAGACAGGCAGGGGAAAAGAGGCAGGAGACAGGCAGGGGAAAGGAGGCCGGAGACAGGCAGGGGAAAGGAGGCAGGAGACAGGCAGGGGAAAGGAGGCAGGAGACAGGCAAGGGAAAGGAGGCAGGAGACAGGCAAGGGAAAGGAGGCAGGAGACAGGCAAGGGAAAGGAGGCAGGATACAGACAGGGGAAAAGAGGCAGGAGACAGGCAGGGGAAAGGCGGCAGGAGACAGACAGGGGAAAGGCGGCAGGAGACAAAGCAGGGGAAAGGCGGCAGGAGACAAAGCAGGGGAAAGGCGGCAGGAGACAGGCAGGGGAAAGGCGGCAGGAGACAGGCAGGGGAAAGGCGGCAGGAGACAGGCAGGGGAGCAGCCGCATGGAGTAACATGAGATGGGGCTCGGACGGGGTCAGCAGCAGCAGCCACGAGCGGGGTACAGTGCCAGCTGCCTGCAGGCTATAACCCGGCCCTCTCATACCAGAGGCTCCTACCATGCTAGACCCGCAGCCCCCTGCCTCCTACCCACACCCTCTGCAGCCTAGGAAGGATGAGCTGCTGGGAGCCCCCTGAGCCGGATGAGCGAGGAAGCCCCCTGGAGGAGTAAGTGCAGCTCTCTCTGTGCCTGCTTCTAGATGCTGCCCTCCCCTACTTGCTGCATGGGTGCAGATGTTGGCAGCACACACAGCATGAAAACACAAGGTTTGTTGGCGCTGGGCAGGTCTGTGATGGAATACACCTTAGGATTAGCAGCCACCTGGAGAGGGGTAGCCGGCCTCCTCATACAGAGACAAATGTGGGGAATACCAGGTAAGCGCTCTATCCAAATGATGCAACCAAGAAAATAAAAACAATATAAACAGTAATATAGACCAAAACATATTCTAATGGGTGTTACGCTGAGGTGTATGATATCTCAGGTATAGATGATAATGAGTATAAATAAATGTATCAGTCTCTTCTGATACTGGCATTATATAATACAACCCGGAGTCTCTACAGCAGATGGCCGTCGTTATACGCGTGGCGCCATCCTAGCGGGCATTTCACATTTTACACCATTATAGTGACGTGACTGCTGGGGGGACGGAAATGAGGGGCTCAGCCTGCAGCTGACACACTGCCAGTGGTGTAGTAATGCTCTGCAGCTGTCACACTGCCAGTGGTGTAGTAATGCTCTGCAGCTGTCACACTGCCAGTGGTGTAGTAATGCTCTGCAGCTGACATCATAATAATAATAATAATAACAACAGGACACCACAGGTTGCTCACCCTGTATAATAATAACAGGACACCACAGGCTACTCCTTCTGTATAATAATAACATGAAACCACAGACTGCTACCCATGTATAATAATAATAATAATAATAATAATAATAATAATAATAACAGGACACCACAGGCTGCTCCCACTGTATATAAATAATAACAAGACACCACAGGCTGCTCCCCCGTATAATAATAATAACAGGGCACCACAGGCTGCTCCCCCTGTATAATAATAATAACAGGACACCACAGGCTGCTCCCCCTGTATAGTAAGACGCCATTACCTGATCTCCACGGACACTGGGAGGCTGCAGCTGTCGGTGAAAACTCACTTCCTGCATGTGGAACGCACAGTCCGGAAGTAAGGTGGAACGCACAGTCCGGAAGTAAGGTGGAATGCACAGGCCGGAAGTAAAGAGTGATTGGCACAAGCTGATTCCTAGTGACTGGTGCCTCCCCTCCTACACCCCAGCCCTCTGTAATGACTATTAACATATATGTCCTCAGTGCAGGAGGCCGGCGGCCATTTTCTTGTAGACCAGTCCGGCAGCAGCAATAGGATCCCTGGCCGTGTAGTGACGTCAGGAGCGGCGGCCATTTTCCCCTGGTCTGAGCTCCGCCTTCCTTCTATCATTCCCACAAGGCAGCAGGAGCAGAGAGCAGCCATTGCTGTGTCTGGCAGCAGGTAATGATATTATTATTATTATTCTATAGGCTGAGCAGCTCTGGTGTCAGGTTCTGTACTACAGGGGGAGCAGCCTCTGGTGCCTTGTTATAGTGCAGCTGGAGCAGCCTCTGGTGCTGCATTATCCCTGTACAGGTGGCTGACACTCTAGTGTCCTATTACCGTAATACAGAGGTGGTGCAGACCCCGCCGTTACCGTAATACAGGTGGCGCAGACCCCGCCGTTACCGTAATACAGGTGGCGCAGACCCCGCCGTTACCGTAATACAGGTGGAGCAGACCCCGCCGTTACCGTGATACAGGTGGCGCAGACCCCGCCGTTACCGTAATACAGGTGGAGCAGACCCGTCGTTACCGTAATACAGGTGGCGCAGACCCCGCCGTTACCGTAATACAGGTGGCGCAGACCCTGCCATTACCGTAATACAGGCGGAGCAGACCCCGTCGTTACCGTAACATAGGTGGCGCAGACCCCGCCGTTACCATAATACAGGTGGAGCAGACCCCGTCGTTACCGTAATACAGGTGGAGCAGACCCGTCGTTACCGTAACATAGGTGGCGCAGACCCAGCCGTAACCGTAATACAGGTGGCGCAGACCCCGCCGTTACTGTAATACAGATGGTGCAGACCCCGCCGTTACCGTAATACAGGTGGCGCAGACCCCGCCGTTACTGCAATACAGATGGCGCAGTCCCCGCCGTTACCGTAATACAAGTGGCGCAGACCCCGCCGTTACCGTAATACAGGTGGAGCAGACCCCGTCGTTACCGTTACATAGGTGGCGCAGACCCCGCCGTTACCGTAATAGAGGTGGCACAGACTCCGCCGTCACCGTAATAGAGGTGGCGCAAGACCCCGCTGTTACCGTAATACATGTAGCGCAGACACAGCCGTAACGTAATACAGGTGGCGCAGACCCCGCTGTTACCGTAATACAGGTGGCACAGACCCCGCTGTTACCGTTATACAGGTGGCGCAGATCCCGCCGTTACTGTAATACAGATGGCACAGACTCCGCCGTTACCGTAATACAGGTGACGCAGACCCCGCCGTTACCGTAATACAGGTGGAGCAGACCCCGTCGTTACCGTAACATAGGTGGCGCAGACCCCGCCGTTACCGTAATAGAGGTGGCGCAAGACCCCGCTGTTACCGTTATACAGGTGGCGCAAGACCCAGCCGTTACCGTAATACAGGTGGCGCAAGACCCAGCCGTTACCGTAATACAGGTGGCGCAAGACCCAGCCGTTACCGTAATACAGGTGGAGCAGACCCCGCCGTAACCGTAATACAGGTGGCGCAGTCCCCGCCATTACCGTAATACAGGTGGCGCAGTCCCCACTGTTACCGTGATACAGGTGGCGCAGACCCCGCCGTTACTGTTATTCTATAAACGGGACATTACAGGTGTTGTGTCCTCTGGCATTGTACTATACAGGTGGAGCGGCATATGTTGTATTAATATTCAGGGGAGCTGTATTAAAATACAGGGGAGTGGCATGTGTTGTCCTACTGTACAGGGGGAGCGACCTGGGGCATCCTCCTATACAGGGGTAGTGGATTATGACATCCTACTATACAGGGGGAGCAGCCTGTGTTGCACTTTTATACAGGGGATGTGGCCTGTGGTGTCTTGTTACTATTATTATATAGGGCGAGCGACATGTATTGTCTTTCTATACAGAATGAGTGGCCTGTGTTGTCATATTACAGGGGTAGCATCCTGTACTGTCATAGTATACAGGGGGAGTGGCCTGTGTTGACATAATATACAAGTGGAGGGACCTGTGGTGTCTTGTTACTATTATTATATAGGGTGAGCGGAATGTATTTTCTTTCTATACAGAAGGCGTGGCCTGTGTTGTCATAATATACAGGGGCAGCGGCCTGTGTTGTCATAATATACAGGGGTAGCATCCTGTACTGTCGTAGTATACAGGGGGAGTGGCCTGTGTTGACATAATATACAAGTGGAGGGACCTGTGGTGTCTTGTTACTATTATTATATAGGGTGAGCGGAATGTATCTTCTTTCTATACAGAAGGCGTGGCCTGTGTTGTCATAATATACAGGGGCAGCGGCCTGTGTTGTCATAATATACAGGGGTAACTTCCTCTGCTATCATAGTATACAGGGGGAGCGACATGTGTTGTCATAATGTACAGGGGTAGCTTTCTGTGCTGTCATAGTATACAGGGGGAGCGGCCTGTGTTGTATTTATTATTTATTAACAGTTTCTTATATAGCGCAGCATATTCTGTTGAGCTTTACAATTAGAACAGCAGTAATAGAACAAAACTGGGTAAAAACAGACAGACATAGAGGTAGGAAGGCCCTGCTCGCAAACTTACAATCTATGAGAAAATAGGCATTGATACACGAGGATAGATGCTACCTGTTGCATAATGGTCCACCAGATTGCTAGTTTATTAATGGGTTGTATGATATGATCACCCAGCGATGAGATGAGGTACAGACTGAGAACAGCAGGGGACCCAAGACTGAGCCTTGCGGTACTCCAACTGATAGAGGTAGAGAAGAAGAGGTAGAATCAGAGAAGTGACCACTGAAAGAGCGATTAGATAGGTAGGATGAGAACCAGGAGAGGGCTTTGTCCTGAAGACCTAGAGATTATAGTGTTTGAGAAGAGAGTGGTCAACAGTGTCATAAGCAGCAGAGAGATCTAGAAGAATGAGTAGTGTGTAGTGGGCTTTAGATCTAGCAGTGACTAGATCATTCACTACTTTGGTCAGCGCCGTCTCTGGAGTGTTGGGCATGAAAGCCTGACTGAAGTGGGTCCAATAAGTAGTGGGAGTTAAGAATGTGTGTAAGGCGAGTGTAGGCAAGTCTCTCAAGTAGCTTGGAGGGACTGGGTAGCTGAGAAATGGGACGGTAGTTAGAGAGTGTGTTTGGGTCAGAGGTGTGTTTGTTTAGTAATGGGAGTAATCACTGCATGCTTAAACAGAGAAGGAAAGATACCAGTAGAGAGAGAGATTACAGATTTTAGTTAAGGTTGGGATAAGCACAGGAGACAAAGTTTTACTGACCTGTGAGGGTATAGGATCAAGAGGAGAGGTAGTGGAGTAGGAGGATGGAAAGACTGATGATACTTCATCTTCACTTGTGGGATCAAATGAAGAGAAAGTGCCAGAGGGTTCAGGTAGGGAATTGAGCAGGTCACTGGCTGAGGAAGAGCATACCATTTCATCTCAGATTGTATCACTCTTATCCTTGAAGTAGGAGGCAAGTTCTTGTGCACTGATACACAAAACACTATTATTTGCAGCGCCTGCATCAATTAAATAAAATCAGAAAAAATCTTTAAAAAAAAATTAATTGGTGGGGACAATGCTTGGTATACGTTCACCAATATATAGGAGTTGTGTATTGCTCCTATTAGGAATAACTAGATGAAAGAAATATAATAGGGGCGCTCATATATCAAAACACTGTACCCAACAAGATAACAGCCATGGAGTCCCAATAGTTATTAAAATGACTTTATTATAAATAACAAATACTTTTGTATCTGTATATATTGCTATTAATATTAACTATTCTTGTACAATTGAGTAGCAATTTCATAACACTTGTATAATTAATTAACAGTACTTACAGATTCATATAAAAAGCAGCTAGAAACCAAATACATATATTAATGTAATTGTTCAGTGGTAATATGACCAATATATCCAACCGGGCGTCCCCGGAAAGAAAATATTAGTTGTGGCTTAAAAACAACTGCTGGAAGATAAAAAAAAATGTTTATATGCCAAGCCCAGGTGGGTGCCGGCGCGAAACTGATGAGAAGAGAACCGTTAAAGTCCATTGGTGGAAAATCCGTTATGCGCTTGATGTATATTCTCCTCCAGGATTACGTCACCTCTTCCACTATAGCTGAATTGTATGGGTAACGGTCCCAAGATGGTAACACTGTTGATAGAAGCGGCGTGTGGACCCTGTTCACAGCGGGGATGGTATTGCCTCTAAATAGTGAAGATCCCGTGGTGGATATATAAACCACAGTCAATTTTTCAGACTGGGGGCAGTTTGGATTCCCGTCTCTTATACGGGACTTGAAGTGACTCGTACCTTGTTTGTGCTGCCGCTACAGCTTTATCATTGGGCTGATTGTCCCTGGGATATGGGCGCTGTTGGTATTGTCGGCATGTGAACCGCTGTTGCGGCGAGATCGATAAGGCCGCTGTATAAGGCCGTATGGTGAGAGTCCCGTGGTGGATGATATAAGCTGGAGGGGGATTAGCTTCCTGACTCCCGTGCAGGGCTTGAGATGGATTGATCGGTAATGTTCAAACAGGGCCGGTATATGGAGTAACCACCTGGACTGGTTTGTGCTGTTGTAGGCACTGAAAGTAGCTAGTGGGGGAGGTGAGGGAGGGTAAAAAAGTGATTTAAATGTATTAAAAAGTTGCTTGGGGTTGGTGGCATGAGAAGAGATGAGAGACTGGAAATATGTTTGGCAGTGTCCAGAGCCTGATGATAGGAGTGGTAGGTGGTCTTATATCTGAGGATTCTGAGATTTACGCCACTGACGTTCTACTTTACGTGACAGTTTTTGTAGGTGTCTTGTTGATTTAGAGTGCCATGGTTGGCATCTAAGCCTATGTAGAGTGTGATGGGTAGCTGGAGCCACTTCATCAAGAGTGTGATGGGTAGCTGGAGCCTCTCTAGGGTCTTGTGCAGGTGGGATACAACAGTGTCAGGTGTGGTAAATGTAGAGATTGGTGAGAGCAGTTGTTGCAGAGAAGTGGAAAGTTGTTGAAAATGTATATTGTTAGTATTTCTGCGGGTTAGAGGAGGCTTGCTAGGTTTTAGTGTCATAGAAGTTAGAGTAATAGAAGAGATTGTGAAGGTGATCAGGTTGTGATCAGAGAGAGGGAAAGGAGTGTTAATGAATTCAGAAACTGAGCAGAGCCTGGTGAATACAAGATCAAAGCAGTGGCCCTTCTGGTGTGTAGCGATGTCAGACCATTGGGTGAGGCCAAGAGAGGAGGTTAGAGAGAAGAGTTTGGAGGCATGAACAGATTGTGGACTGTCAAGAGCTATATTGAAATCGCCCATAATGATGGTGGAGATGTCAGAGGATAAGATGCGTAGAAGCCAGGCAGAAAAATCTTCTAGAAATTGTTGTTCGAGTTGCCCTGGAGGGCGATAGATAGTTGCAAAATGCAGAGAAAAGAGGTGAAAATCCTGATAGAGTGAACTTCAAATGATGTGAATGCGAGTGATGGAACCAGAGGTAGAACAGTGTATGTGAAAAATTGGAACAGTAAGATTCAAACCCCACCACCTTTACTATTACCAGGCCAGGGGGTGTGTGTGTGAAGTGGAAACCACCGTGTGACAGTGCTGCAGGGGAGGCTGTGTCTGATTGTGTGAGCCAGTTTTCTGTTATAGTCAGCAGATTAAAGTTGTGAGAGATAAAGAGGTCATGGATGGATGGCAATTTGTTACAAATAGAGCGTGCGTTCCATAAGCCACATTTTAGTGACTTGGAGGGGGATGGAAGACACGTGATATTTATGAGGTTAGATGGATTTCTATGTTGTTTTGAGATAGCTGAGTTTGAGAGGGACAGGTGGTTGGGGCCTGGATTTGGTGATATGGCACCAGCTAATAAAAGCAGAAGAGTGAGATAAATATTGGTGGATGTTTGCGAGTGTTTATTCTGGTGGCCAATTGTGGTTGTCAAAGTACTTGCAGAGAAGTAAGTATAAAGCTCATGAATGGTTATAAGAGGGGAGTGGAGAATAGAAGCTGTAATGTGCACAGAGGGGTGAGTTTTAGGGTGAGTGTAGAATGTGTTACATTTGGTGAGAATTCCATGAATTGAAATAAGAAACAGTAGTTTGATGAACATGCTGTGGTCGTTTGTGAGATAAAAGTTCTTTAAGTAAATTACCTTTCCTTGATGGTGCTCAATGTTTGTTCAACTGTTTATTTAACTGTTCGGATAACACACTTCTTAATTCCACACTTATTAAATTCCACGCAAGCTACCCCCAGAAAGCTGACCCCTTGACATTACACAGTGACACCAGGGGATGTGTCTGGGTGATGACTGGAGAGATGACTGCTGGGAATGGGGCATTATACAGTAACACCAGGGACGTGTCTGGGTGAGGACTGGAGAGGTGACTGCTGGGAATGGGGCATTATACAGTAACACCAGGGAACATGTCTGGGTGATGACAGGAGAGGTGACTGCTGGGAATGGGGCATTATACAGTAACACCAGGGGATGTTCTGGGTGATGACTGGAGATGTGACTGCCGGAAATGGGGCATTATACAGTAACACCAGGGTACGTGTCTGGGTGATGACTGGAGAGGTGACTGCTGGGAATGGAGCATTAGACAGTAACATCAGGGGATGTGTCTGGGTGATGATTGGAGAGGTGACTGCTGGGAATGGGGCATTATACAGTAACACCAGGGAACATGTCTGGGTGATGACAGGAGAGGTGACTGCTGGGAATGGGGCATTATACAGTAACACCAGGGGATGTGTCTGGGTGATGACTGGAGAGGTGATTGCTGGGAATGGGACATTATACAGTAACACCAGGGGACGTGTCTGGGTGATGACTGGAGAGGTGATTGCTGGGAATGGGACATTATACAGTAACACCGGGGGACGTGTCTGTGTGATGACTGGAGAGGTGGCTGCTGGGAATGGGACATTATACAGTAACACCAGGGGACGTGTCTGGGTGATGACTGGAGAGGTGACTGCTGGGAATGGGACATTATACAGTAACACCAAAGGATGTGTCTGGGTGATGACTGGAGAGGTGACAGCTGGGAATGGGACATTATACAGTAACACCAGGGGATGTGTCTGGGTGATGACTGGAGATGTGACTGCTGGGAATGGGGCATTATACAGTAACACCAGGGGATGTGTCTAGGTAATGACTGGAGAGGTGACTGCTGGGAATGGGGCATTATACAGTAACACCAGGGAATGTGTCTGGGTGATGACTGGAGATGTGACTGCTGGGAATGGGACATTATACAGTAACACCAGGGGATGTGTCTGGGTGATGACTGGAGATGTGACTGCTGGGAATGGGACATTATACAGTAACACCAGGGGATGTGTCTGGGTGATGACTGGAGAGGTGACTGCTGGGAATGGGACATTATACAGTAACACCAGGGGACGTGTCTGGGTGATGACTGGAGAGGTGACTGCTGGGAATGGGACATTATACAGTAACACCAGGGGACGTGTCTGGGTGATGACTGGAGAGGTGACTGCTGGGAATGGGACATTATACAGTAACACCAGGGGATGTGTCTGGGTGAGGACTGGAGAGGTGACTGCTGGGAATGGGGCATTATACAGTAACACCAGGGAACATGTCTGGGTGATGACAGGAGAGGTGACTGCTGGGAATGGGGCATTATACAGTAACACCGGGGGATGTTCTGGGTGATGACTGGAGATGTGACTGCCGGAAATGGGGCATTATACAGAAACACCAGGGTACGTGTCTGGGTGATGACTGGAGAGGTGACTGCTGGGAATGGAGCATTAGACAGTAACATCAGGGGATGTGTCTGGGTGATGATTGGAGAGGTGACTGCTGGGAATGGGGCATTATACAGTAACACCAGGGAACATGTCTGGGTGATGACAGGAGAGGTGACTGCTGGGAATGGGGCATTATACAGTAACACCAGGGGATGTGTCTGGGTGATGACTGGAGAGGTGATTGCTGGGAATGGGACATTATACAGTAACACCAGGGGACGTGTCTGGGTGATGACTGGAGAGGTGATTGCTGGGAATGGGACATTATACAGTAACACCGGGGGACGTGTCTGTGTGATGACTGGAGAGGTGGCTGCTGGGAATGGGACATTATACAGTAACACCAGGGGACGTGTCTGGGTGATGACTGGAGAGGTGACTGCTGGGAATGGGACATTATACAGTAACACCAAAGGATGTGTCTGGGTGATGACTGGAGAGGTGACAGCTGGGAATGGGACATTATACAGTAACACCAGGGGATGTGTCTGGGTGATGACTGGAGATGTGACTGCTGGGAATGGGGCATTATACAGTAACACCAGGGGATGTGTCTAGGTAATGACTGGAGAGGTGACTGCTGGGAATGGGGCATTATACAGTAACACTAGGGGATGTGTCTGGGTGATGACTGGAGATGTGACTGCTGGGAATGGGACATTATACAGTAACACCAGTGGATGTGTCTGGGTGATGACTGGAGAGGTGACTGCTGGGAATGGGACATTATACAGTAACACCAGGGGACGTGTCTGGGTGATGACTGGAGAGGTGACTGCTGGGAATGGGACATTACACAGTAACACCAGGGGACGTGTCTGGGTGATGACTGGAGAGGTGACTGCTGGGAATGGGGTATTATACAGTAACACCAGGGGATGTGTCTGGGTGATGACTGGAGAGGTGACTGCTGGGAATGGGACATTATACAGTAACACCAGGGGATGTGTCTGGGTGAAGACTGGAGAGGTGACTGCTGGGAATGGGGCATTATACAGTAACACCAGGGGATGTGTCTGGGTGATGACTGGAGAGGTGACTGCCGGGAATGGAGCATTATACAATAACACCAGGGACGTGTCTGGGTGAGGACTGGAGAGGTGACTTCTGGGAATGGGACATTATACAGTAACACCAGGGGATGTGTCTGGGTGATGACTGGAGAGGTGACTGCTGGGAATGGGACATTATACAGAAACACCAGGGAACGTGTCTGGGTGATGACTGGAGATGTGACTGCCGGGAATGGGGCATTATACAGTAACACCAGGGGACGTGTCTGGGTGATGACTGGAGAGGTGACTGCTGGGAATGGGACATTATACAGTAACACCGGGGGATGTGTCTGGGTAATGACTGGAAAGGTGACTGCTGGGAATGGGACATTATACAGTAACACCAGGGGAAGTGTCTGGGTGATGACTGGAGAGGTGACTGCTGGGAATGGGACATTATACAGTAACACCAGGGGACGTGTCTGGGTGATGACTGGAGAGGTGACTGCTGGGAATGGGGCATTATACAGTAACACCAGGGGATGTGTCTGGGTGATGACTGGAGAGGTGACTGCTGGGAATGGGACATTATACAGTAACACCGGGGGATGTGTCTGGGCGATGACTGGAGAGGTAACTGCTGGGAATGGGACATTATACAGTAACACCAGGGAATGTGTCTGGGTGGGTGATAACTGGAGAGGTGACTGCTGGGAATGGGACATTATACAGTAACACCAGGGGACGTGTCTGGGCGATGACTGGAGAGGTGACTGCTGGGAATGGGACATTATACAGTAACATCGGGGGATGTGTCTGGGTAATGACTGGAAAGGTGACTGCTGGGAATGGGGCATTATACAGTAACACCAGGGGATGTGTCTGGGCGATGACTGGAGAGGTGACTGCTGGGAATGGGACATTATACAGTAACACCAGGGGATGTGTCTGGGTGATGACTGGAGAGGTAACTGCTGGGAATGGGGCATTATACAGTAACACCAGGGGATGTGTCTGGGTGATGACTGGAGAGGTGACTGCTGGGAATGGGACATTATACAGTAACACCAGGGGATGTGTCTGGGTGATGACTGGAGAGGTGACTGCTGGGAAGGGGGCATTATACAGTAACACCAGGGGATGTGTCTGGTGATGACTGTATCACTGTGTGTGTCAGGTTCCTATAAGGTGTCAGGATGTCACTGTCTATGTCTCCATGCAGGAGGGGGAGTATATAGAGGAACACAGGGGTCTGTACAAGGACGTGATGATGGAGAATCACCGGCCCCTCACATCACTGGGTAAGAGGAGACTGTCATGTATTGTACAGGGGAGAGCAGGTATGGGGCCCCCTATAAACACACACCTGATAATCACATCACTATGTGTCTCCTACAGATGGGCCCAGTAACAGAGATACCACAGAGAGATGTCCCCGTCCTCTGTATTCCCAGGATTGTACAGAGGAGAATCACAGAATCCCACAGGAGGATCAGGTAGGTGGGATTTAGGGTCTCCCCAATATACCAAAGTGACTGTCACTATATGATCTGTAGAGAAGCTGTGTATTATACACTGATATTATACTGTTTCACCCTTAGTTTAAGCTAACACTATGCAAATGCCATTGTATTATTTTCTCATACGTCCTAGAGGATGCTGGGGTCACATCAAGAACCTTGGGGTATAGATGGGATCCACAGGAAACATGGGCACTTTAAGACTTTCAAAGGTGTGTGAACTGGCTCCTCCCTCTATGCCCCTCCTCCAGACTCCAGTTTAGAATCTGTGCCCAGGCAGACTGGATGCACACTGAGGAGCTCTACTGAGTTTCTCTGAAAATACTTTATGTTAGGTTTTTTATTTTCAGGGAGCACTGCTGGCAGCAGTCTCCCTGCTTCGTGGGACTGAGGAGAGAGAAGTCAGATCTACTTCTGTGAGTTTAAAGGCTCTGCTTCTTTGGCTACAGGACATCATTAGCTCCTGAGAGTCTGATCGCTAGGTACGCCTAGATGCTCGTTCCCAGAGCCCGCCGTCACCCCCCTTGCAGAGTCAGAAGACAGGCGAGTAGAAGAAGATCAGAAGACTTCAGTGATGGCTTTGAGGTAGCGCACAGCGGCCGCGCTGCGCGCCATGCTCCCACACTCAGGGGCACTGCAAGCTGCAGGGTGCGGGGAAGGGGGGGGCAGCAATTTAACCACAAAATAACTGACTGGCAGGAGCGGACATAGTGCCAGGGCACTGTCCGGACCCCCGCCAGTATAAAAAGTTTAAAAAAAGAGCGGGTCTGAAGCGCGCCATTATGGGGGCGGGGCTTAGCCCTCACAGCACACAGCCCAGCGCCATTTTCTCTACACAGGCTGCAGAGACGTTGGTCCTTCCTCACACTGCTGTACAAGTAACAGGGTGCAAAACGGGGAGGGGGGGGGCACAGTGATTTTGATGCATTGTATGTAATTTATAAAAGCGCTGCAGGCCTGTGACATTTTCTGTAGTATTTTCAGACCGGGTTTGGGCGCTGGTGTGTGAGTTGGCAATATCTCCCTCTGTGTCTCTCTGACACGCTTTACTGTGGGTCTGTCCCCTATATGCCCGGTGTGTCTGTGGGCGGCGGGTGCACGTGTGTCGGTATGTCTGAGGCGGAGTGCTCTTCCCAGGAGGAGACTATGTTAGGGACACAAACGGCTGTGGGAGTGACCCTATCGGCGCCGCCGACACCTGATTGGGTGAATGTTTTGAGTGCTTTAAATGATAAATAAAAGATTGGATAAATCTGAGTCCCAGAACCAGTCTTGGAAGAAATCCGTAGAGGATGTGTTGTTTCAAGTCCAGACCCCCTCGGGGTCACAAAAACGTTCATTTGCCCAGCTGGCAGACAGGGATACCGACACGGACACTGACTCAAGTGTCGACTATAGTGATGCCAGATTAGATCCAAAACTGGTAAAGAGCATTCAGTACATGGTTGTGGCTATAAAAGACTTATTACATATCACTGAGGACCCTACAGTTCCTGATACTAGGGTCACACGCTTTGTGAAAAGGTTTGGGAAAGTCCTGACAACAAGTTTCAGATTCCCAAAAGGATTGTAGTGGCGTATCCGTTTCCCTCTGGGGATAGGGAAAAATGGGAGTCACCCCCCATTGTGGACAGAGCTCTGTCAAGAGCATTGTGGATTCATCAATGGAATGCTGATGCTGACTCTAAGAAAGCTATGGAGTCTCTACCGTATAAAGGTGGTGTATTGTTTGATGATGGCTGAGTTGGTATCTACGGCTACCGCGGGTAAGTCATCATTTTAAACTTATGTGCCTGCACCACAAAAGAAAGCACACCACTATCAGATGCAGTCCTTTCAGCCCAATAAATACAGAAAGGGCCTAGGGCCTTCCTTCCTTGCTACTAGAGGAAAGGGAAAAGGTAAACGATCACCGGCCGTGACCGGTTCCCAGGAGCAGAAGTCCTCCCCGGCTTTTGCCAAGTCCCCGCATGACGCTGGGGCTCCTCTGCGAGATTCTGCACCGGTGGGGGCACGTCTCAAGCTCTTCAGTCAGTTCTGGGCTCGTTCGGCCCTGGACCCATGGGTTTTAGAAATAGTGTCCCAAGGGTGCAAACTGGAGTATGAAGACGTACCCCCTCACTGATTTTTCAAATCAGCCTTACCTGCTTCTGTTCCAGACAGGGAGGTGGTATGCGCCGCAATACAAAAATTGTGTCACACTCAAGTCATTGTCAGGGTTCCCCCGTCACAACAGGGAGAAGGTTTTTATTCGAGCCTGTTCATGGTCCCGAAGCCAGACGACTCAGTCAGACCAATCCTGAACTCGGTTGCTGGGAAAGATGGTGGCTGCCTACGAGGCCATTCAGTTTGGCAGATTCCATGCCAGAGTGTTTCATTGTGACCTGTTGGACAAGTGGTCCGGGTCCCATCTGCACATGCACCGATGGATAAACCTGTCTTCCAAGACCAGAATCTAACTCCTGTGGTGGCTGCACAGCTCTCACCTCCTAGAGGGACGCATATTCGGGATCCAGGACTGGATCTTAGTGACCACGGATGTGAGTCTCCGAGGCTGGGGAGAAGTCACGCAGGGGAAAAGCTTCCAGGGAAGATGGTCAAACTGGAAATGTGTCTACACATAAACGTTCTGGAGTTAAGGGCCATTCACAGCGGCCTTCTGCAAGCGGAACATTTTGCAATCGGCCCGTCTTGATTCAGTCGGACAACATAACAGCAGTAGCGTATTTAAACCACCAGGGCGGAATAAAGAGCAGAGCGGCAATGACAGAGGCCACAAAGGTGCTCCGTTGGCCGGAAAGTTATACAAGCGCTCTGTCAGCGATCTTCATTCCAGGAGTGGACAACTGGGAAGCAGACTTCCTCATCCATCCAGGAGAGTGGGGTCTTCATCAGGAGGTCTTTGCAGAAGTGACAAGTCTTTGGGGAATTCCTCAAATAGACATGATGGCGTCTCGCCTCAACAAGAAACTTCAGGATATTGTTCCAGGTCGGATGACCCTCAAGCAATAGCAGTGGACGCCCTAGTGACACTGTGGGTGTTTCAGTCGGTGTACGTGTTTCCTCCGCTTCCACTCATTCCAAAAGTGATAAAGATCATAAGAAGAACAAAGGTGTAACGACACAGCCGGCGCGTCGTGTCGCACAGTTGTAAAATACCCGCGGTTACTTTCCTAGCCCTGGTCCTCCCCATGGACTCCACTAATTGCCGATATGTTATTAGTTATATGCTAGGCAATATTGTATTGTAGTTATTATATTGTACAGTTATATTTATCTGTTATAATTGGAACATGTATTTTATTTGGTTATACTGTGTGCAATGTGCGTAATTATTAACAGGAATTAGTCTATGCCAGAGTGTTATTTAACATGGTAAACACTTCATTGTAATGTAAGTCCCCTAGCTGTACAATCAGATGTGATTAGGAGGAGTAGGTTCAGTAGTAAACAGGTTATGTATGGAGCTGCAGGTAATCTGATCCTATACACCCCATTGTGTACAGGAGCCCAGATACCTCGTCTCCTCTGACCTCCTGACTGACCAGCTTGTGTGATGAATAGACAGGGGAGGGTATAACAAGAGTGAGCTCTTCTGGTGAGGGAGAGAGATCTGGACAGAAGGTCAGAGAGTGAATGTACCTCTGAAGTACAGGCGCTGACGAGGCATTGCGGTGCCGTAGGTGGTGAGAATCCGTGACGCAGGACGCTGTGTGAGCTGGTATCCTAGACCAGGGGACACAGAACCACGGCCAGTGTGTAACAGCAGGAGATCGCAGGGATCTGTAATTCTAAACTACTGTGGGGACTTAGTAAGTAAGATACCATCCTGGCTTACAATTGTTAATGTTATTGGGTACTGTGTGTTTATATTTACAATAAAGGGCATTTGCCACTTTACTAAACTGTTTACCTGAGTGATCAGAGAATCTGTATCCTCATAAAAGGTTCAAGCGATCCTCATTGTTTCAGACAGGCCAAGAAGGGCTTTGTATCCAGATCTTCAGGAATTACTCATAGGAGATCCCTGGCCTCTTTCTCTGAGGGAGGATCTGTTACAGCAGGGGCCGTGCGTGTTCCAAGACTTACCGCAACTTCGTTTGACGGCCTAGAGGTTGAACGCCGGATCCTAGCCCGAAAGGGTATTCCCGAGGAAGTGATCCTCACTCTTATTCAGGCCAGGAAGGGAGTAATGTCTAAACATTACCACCGTATTTGGAGAAAATACGTGTCTTGGTGTGAATCCAAGAAGGCTCCTATGGAAGATTTTCAGTTAGGACGTTTTCTCCATTTTCTACAAGCCGATGTGGTTTCGGGCCTAAAGTTGGGCTCAATTAAAGTTCAAATTTCAGCTTTTTCAGTTTTCTGCCAAAAACAATTGGCCTCCCTTCCAGAAGTTCAGACCTTCGTGAAAGGCGCGTTGCACATCCAACCTCCATTTGTGCCCCTGTAGCACCATGGGATCTTAACGTGGTGTTGCAATTCCTTCAATCTCATTTGTTTGAACCTTTACAGAAGGTAGAGTTGAAATTCCTTACTTGGAAAGTGGTCATGCTGATGGCCTTGGCATCCGCCAGGCGGGTGTCTGAATTAGCGGCCTTGCCTCACAAGAGCCCTTATTTGATCTTCCATGAAGATAGAGCAGAGTTGAGGACTCGTCAGCAGTTTCTGCCAAAAGTGGTTTCGTCGTTACACTTGAACCAACCTATTGTGGTGCCAGTGGCTACTGACGCCTTGCTGGAATCGAAGTTTCTCGATGTAGTAAGAGCTTTGAAAATTTATGTCGCCAGAGCGGTTCAGTTTAGGAAACAGAGGCTCTGTTTGTCCTGTATGCTCACAATAAAATTGGGGCTCCTGCTTCCAAGCAGACTATTGTGCTCTGGATCTGTCATACGATTCAGCAGGCTCATGCTACGGCTGGATTGCCGTTACCGAAATCGGTGAAGGCCCAGTCTACCAGAAAGGTGGGTTCGTCCTGGGCGGCTGCCCGGGGGGTCTCGGCATTACAACTCTGCCAAGCAGCTACTTGGTCGGGTTCAAACACCTTTGCGAAGTTCTACAAGTTAGATACCCTGGCTAATGAGGACCTCATATTTGGTCAAACAGTGCTGCAGAGTCATCCACACTCTCCCGCCCATTCTAGAACTTTGGTTCTTGATGTGACCCCAGCATCCTCTAGGACGTATGAGAAAATAGGATTTTAATATCTATCGGTAAATCCTTTTCTCTTAGTCCATAGAGGATGCTGGGCGCCCGTCCCAGTGCATACTGTATCTGCAGTTATTAGTTATGGTTACATACATACTGTGTTACGTTTATAGTCAGTCTGTTGGTGATGTTGTTCATGCCGTTGACTTGCGTTGTATTAAAAGCCATGTTGTACGGCGTGCTTGAGGTTTGAGCTGGTATGTATCTCACCTTAGTTTAACTATAAATCCTTTTCCTCGAAATGTCCGTCTCCCTGGGCACAGTTCCTATAACTGAAGTCTGGAGGAGGGGCATAGAGGGAGGAGCCAGTTCACACCCCTTTGAAAGTCTTAAAGTGCCCATGTCTCCTGTGGATCCCGTCTATTCCCCATGGTTCTTGATGTGACCCCAGCATCCTCTACAGACTAAGAGAAAAAGATTTACCGGTAGGTATTAAAATCCTTTTTATAGTGTTGTTGTTTTTTTTTAGGTAGAACGTCTGTCTGATATTAAAACAGAAGATATAGAGGGAGAAGGAGAGACGTATGTGACTGATATGAAGGCAGCAGATACAGAAGGAGAAGAAGAGACGTATGTGACTGATATGAAGGCAGAAGATATAGAGAAAGAAGAAGAGACGTGTGTGACTGATATAAAGGCAGAATATACAGAGGGAGAAGAAGAGACGTATGTGACTGATATGAAGGCAGAAGATATAGAGGGAGAAGAAGAGACGTATGTGACTGATATAAAGGCAGAAGATCTAGAGGGAGAAGAAGAGACGTATGTGACTGATATGAAGGCAGAAGATATAGAGAAAGAAGAAGAGACGTATGTGACTGATATAAAGGCAGAAGATATAGGGGGAGAAGAAGAGACGTATGTGACTGATATAGAGGGAAAAGAAGAGACGTACGTGACTGATCTAAATGCAGAAGATAGAGAGGGAGAAGAAGAGACGTATGTAACTGATATGAAGGCAGAATATATAGAGGGAGAAGAAGAGACATATGTGACTGATATAACGGCAGAAGATACAGAGAGAGAAGAAGAGACGTATGTGACTGATATAACGGCAGAAGATACAGAGGGAGAAGAAGAGACGTATGTGACTGATATAAAGACAGAAGATACAGAGGGAGAAGAAGAGACGTATGTGGGTGATATAAAGGCAGAAGATATAAAGGGAGAAGAAGAGACGTATGTGACTGATATAAAAGCAGAAGATCTAGAGGGAGAAGAAGAGACGTATGTGACTGATATAAAGGCAGAAGATATAGAGGAAGAAGAAGAGACGTATGTGACTGATATAAAGGCAGAAGATACAGAGGGAGAAGAAGAGACGTATGTGACTGATATAAAGGCAGAAGATATAGAGGGAGAAGAAGAGACTTATGTGACTGATATAAAGGCAGAAGATATAGAGGAAGAAGAAGAGACGTATGTGACTGATATAAAGGCAGAAGATATAGAGGGAGAAGTAGAGACGTATGTGACTGATATAAAGGCAGAAGATATAAAGGGAGAAGAAGAGACGTATGTGACTGATATAAAGGCAGAAGATATAGAGGGAGAAGAAGAGACGTATGTGACTGATATAAAGGCAGAAGATATAGATGGAGAAGAAGAGACGTATGTGACTGATATAAAGGCAGAAGATACAGAGGGAGAAGAAGAGACGTATGTGACTGATATAAAGGCAGAAGTTATAGAGGGAGAAGTAGAGACGTATGTGACTGATATAAAGGCAGAAGATATAGAGGGAGAAGAGACGTATGTGACTGATATAAAGGCAGAAGATATAGATGGAGAAGAAGAGACGTATGTGACTGATATAAAGGCAGAAGATACAGAGGGAGAAGAAGAGACGTATGTGACTGATATAAAGGCAGAAGATACAGAGGGAGAAGAAGAGACGGATGTGAGGGGTGATCAGCAGTGTAAGGAGGAGGAGATCCCTACAGATATCAGCACAGGTGAGTAATAAACACTTATTACAGAAGTCACATATTCTCATTGCTCAGTCACTACAGCAATCTCTTATCCTACACCCTCCTCCGCCATCAGCCCTGTTCTCAGTTGGGTGTTTATAACAGAAGTTTATCCATGACAAATATCACATGGAGAGTTATTACAAACAACACTATAATGTTATTAAAAATAACAAGCAGAAGTTTATTATTATTATTAAGGATTATATATAGCAGTGGATGCAGAGGTGCATAGGTAACTGTGTAACACACGTGTAGAGAAATATATATAAGAAGACAATCTCTTATAATAATGGCTATATGACACTCATTTCGTATGTGAATCGCAGCTTCTTAGTCAGTGATCACATGAAACAATATAGGTAGTGGAGAGGAACAGAGCGCTGTGACCAGACGCTTCCTAAGGCCGCGCGTCCCACGGTCACGGAATGGATTTCGGTCACATGGGACCTGGCCAATTAGAGGATTCATGGTTACAATCGCCTGTTACTGACTCCACACACTGGACAGTGGGCGGGAACAATGCTGCCACCACCAGACTCCTGGTTCCCGTGGCTCGGTTCTGCTCCGTATACGTTGAAACGCTGTCTTACCACACCTGTGTGGTGATGACTGATCCCCACTGGTCACCTGACCAGGGCTCTTCATGGTAGCTGGCTGAAGGCGGAGCTTGGAGATGCCAGGGTTACCCTGGACAGCAGAACGGGGCTACGTTTGGCATACCCCTGCTGGTCACAAGATGAAGTGGTTGTCTTGAGGAAAAAGATGTTTATTCGCTGAAATCAAGTCCTGAAAAGGCCCCTCCCTTTTCCCAGGGGATATCATACAGCCAGATGTTTACACAGAAAGAAGATGGTATAAAACCTACACAGGGCTCACAGCACTCTATACAGTAATAACACTATCTCCGGGGGTAAGCCCTCCATGTCTTTTCTATCCCGTCTGGATAATAAATAAATGACATTGTAAAAGGAGATAACTGCATGAATCAGTTTGTTTTGTGCAGCTTGTTACATTCCACCTACCTCAGTTTCTGGGTACCAGCCAGCTCCTTCAGTCTCTGGGCAGGAACCCCCATGGGCTTCCTTTTTCTCAGTTACTGGGTCATATAACTGACCACCTGGCTGCTGCTACAGTTATTCCCCCTGTGGGAGTTCCTCAGCAGGTATATACTGCTATATCAGTCCCCAATGTCTCTGGCTATGCCAGTCACAGCCATTAATCCCCTTCGGTGGACGTGCTCTCTACCTCAGTACAGAGCCTGACACAAACCTATGTGGCCTTCCAGCAGATGTTACTGAATGACAGGCCTTTACCCTCTAGGGCCACTAGGCGTACTGTCTCATCCTCTCATCTGCACAAATTACATATTCAGAGGCATCATCTGGTGAAGAAGAAGAGGCAGATTTCTCTCTCAAATGGTCCCCCTCAGAAGGGTAGGAGGTTCACTTGCCCTGGATGTGGCTGCACTGAGTACTGGTCAAATCCATCCTGAAAGTGGAGGATGATGAGCCTGCTCCTGAACCGAAAAACTTGCACCGTTTTATGCTCCAAGGAGGAGTTTCCTCAGCCTGAACACCTTATGGAACTGCCTAAGCAATTAACTTCTTTCTACACTGTTCCAGCTACTGACTGTACAAAGTGAGAGATTCTCCCACTGGTGGATTCTCATTGTGCACGTTTGGTGAAATCACCCACCTTGCCTATTCCTTCAACGTCTTCCTTAAAGAAAACTGTGGATAGCAGAATGGCCTCCAAAGCGTCGGCTACCTCTGTCCTTGCTAGACGCATCTCCTCACTCTGCTTAAGGAAAGAGGATATGGATTCTAAGAAGGCATTGGGATTCTTACCCTTCATGGGGGATATCTTATATGGAGCGGAATTGGATAAAATAATGGCTACACTAGCGGCTGCCAAGACGGCTTTCCTGCCCTTGGCTCATTCGCCAAGGGCTCGGACATCCACTTTTCGTGCCTTTTGCCCACAAGGGAAAGCCAGACCTTCCTTGGACAAAAAAGTCTACTGAGACTACAAACCTAGGTCCAAGCAGGCCACCAGCCAAATGTGATGACAGGCTTGTAGCATGACAGGGTGGGCTTCCTCCTGAGGGACCCCAGGGTGGTAGGCCAATTTCTTTTGTTTGTGCACGCCTGGTGCCTAACTACAACAGACGCCTGAGTGCAAGAAGTGGTCTCTCATGGGTACGCTGGCTACTTCAAGAGACGACCCCCTCAACAGTTCTTTTGTACAGGCCTCCCTTCAGACCCCAGCAAGGTTTTGGCCCTACAAAAGGTTATTCAATCCCTCCTGCAATCAGGAGTGAAGATACCAGTCCCTTGCTCCACGGGACCGGGTTTTATTCAACACTATTCCTGATGCAGAAACCGAATGGATCTCATCGACCTATGGTAAACCTTAGTCTCTCAAATTTGTCAGAGTACCCAAGTTCCATATGGAAACGCTATGCTCCATTGTTCTAGCAATGGATCGGGGGATTTCATGGTGACTAGACATATAGGATGTTTACTTGCATGTTTCTATAGTACCTTCCCACCAATAATTCCTACGGTTTGCTATTATTCACCAAAATTACCAATTTCAGGCATTGCCTTTTTGGACTCTCCACTGCGCCCAGGGTCTTCAAGAAAATTATGGCAGTACATATACGTTGTCAGGGAGTCAGAATTCTTCTTTATCTGGATGACCTGGAGGTACTAAACAACTGTCTCCAGCTGACTATTTCCTTCCTACAACAAATATGGCTCATCAACTGGAAGAAGTCATCCCTCACGCCTTCACAGTGTATGATACATCAGAGAGAACTTTTGTAATCTCGAGTCCAGAGGCTCTTCCTGACCACTTTTTCCGAGGGGTCTTTGGAAGTTCAAACAAGAAGGAGGTACCATCAAAGTGGTAGTCCCGACATGGCCCATATGTCATTGGTTCTTCGATCTACAGAACCTATCCATAGACGCTCCCTTTCCACTTCCCCAGCTACCAGACTTGTAGTCTGAGGGTCCCTGTCTACCTCCAGACCTAGCTCATCTAAATTTGATGGCGTGGCTCTTGAGTCATCCATCCTAAGAGCAAAAGGATTCTCAGTCGGTTGTCCAAACCATGCTTAAAGCGAGAAAGCTGGAATTTGCCCGTATCTATTATCGGGTGTGGCATATATACCTTCAGTGGTGCGCTACAATGTGCTATAACCAACAGTTTTATAGAGTATCTAGGATTCTCACCTTCCTCCAAGCTGGACTTCGCTTAACAACGTTGAAAGTGCACATCTCGGCGCTTTCCATCTGGTTCCAACAGTAAATTACTTCACTACCGGATGTTCGTACCTTTCTCCAAGGTGTACTCCATGTTCAACCTCCATATGTAACTCAGGTAGTGCCATGGGATTTATCAGTGGTCCTCAAAGCTTTTCAGAAGCCTCCGTTTGAACCTCTGGAATCAGTGGATCTACAGTGGTTAACGAAAACAAAAGCCGTATTCCTGCTAGCTTTTGCTTCCGCAGGGTATCAGATTTGGGAGTGCTGTCCTCTCGCTCCCCCTTTCTTATTTTTCATAGGGACAGGATTCTACGTACCAGGCCCAATTTCCTTCCTAAGGTAATGTCCCAGTCACATATTAATGAGGTAATTGTGGTAGTGGCCTTCCTCTCTCCAAACTTTTGACTGGGGAGCCCTCCCTTGATGTGGTCATTGCTCTAAGGAGTTATGTGGATCGTTCCAGTTCCCTTTGGAAATCAGACTCCCTCTTTGTCCTTTGTGGCCTCAACAAGAGGGGGTGACCAGCAGACAAACAGACTCTGACCAGATGGATTTGTATGACTATATCAGAAGTGTAGAGTCAGGCTGACCTTCCTGTACCCGATACAGTTTCAGCTTATTCTATTCACTCTGTGGGTCCCTTGTGGGCAGCACACCGTGGCGTGTCTGCAGGACAATTGTGCAAGGTGGGTACATGGTCTTCTATCATTTCTTAGGTTGTATGCCTTTGATACATTCACTTCCCAAGATGCTTCATTTGGATGCTGGATTCTTTTATCCACTCAAGAGCATCCCTTCCCTTAAATAACTGCTTTGGGATATCCCCATGATAATCCCTGTGGAGCCATATGGAACCCAAAGAAGAAAATGAGAGTTATGGTAAAACTTTCTATGACCGGAAGGTCCCGTATGACAGCCCTCTCCGCTTTGTGTCCCGTCCCCAGTCACAGAATGGAGTTTTAGGTCACACGGGACCTGGCCACATAGGGGATTCCCACTTATCGTCAGTAGCCGCCTGTTACTGACTCCACCCACTGCGCAGTGGGCCGATACTATGCTGCCACCACCAGACTCATCATAGCCATGGTGTCTGGAACCACGGTTCTGCTCTGTATGCGTCAACACACTGTCTTACCACACCTGTGTGGTGTTGACGAATCCTCACTAGTCACTTGACTAGGCCTCTAACCGGTAGCTGGCTGGAAGCAGAGATGAAGACACTGGGTGCTCCCAGGACAGACGCAAAATGGAGCTAGGTTTGGCCTAGCTCTGCAGGTCACAAGATGAAGCAGTCATCTTGAGCCAGATGTTTATTTACTCAAATAGCCTTCAAAAAGACTTCCCTATTGCTAGGGGCAACAGCAATACAGCAAGATGTTACAGCAGAAAGTAGTTGTTATAATAGAGCTCACAGGCCTCCTCGTTTTATACAGTGAAACCACACTGCATCTCAGGAGTAGCCCCCCCCCCCCCCGAGTCCTTTCCATCCAATCAGGATATCTTACAAAATATTAATAAATTAAATTTTAAAAGGATGTATGTACATGAAGCAATTTCCTCCTTTCTGTCACACACACAGTTTGGTGTCCTTTAAAGTCCAGTCCTTACCACCAGGGAGTTTACAATTCGCCTATGATACATTTATCACATAGCTTCAAGATACGGTTTGTATTTGATTTCCCAAACAAATGTTCCTCATCCTTCCTGCATATACCATTCAGGATTCATATATCAATCAAACCAGCTACATAAATAAATACAGGTTCCAAACCCATACCAATCCATACCACTTTACATATTCACACAGTCTCAGCATTTACCTGCCGGGCACTGTCCAACATCAAAAAGGTTTTTCTGCTGCGGGGTACACTGGGCTCCACAAGGATAGACATTGGGGTGTAGAGTAGGATCTTGATCCGAAGCACCAACAGGCTCAAAAGCTTTGACCTTCTTCCCATGATGCATAGCGCCGCCTCCTATATCACCCCGCCTCCATGCACAGGAGCTCAGTTTGTAGTTGGTGCTTGCAGTGCAAGCATGTAACAGGAGGGGCTGCTCAGCAGCTCTAGAAAAAGCTTTTTCTGAGGAAAAAAGAAGACTACAAGGGCTGCAGCAGAGGCACAGATTGTGCTGGATGTCAGTAGACATTGCCTGCTGCAGCTCCATCTCTCCCCCAGCGGCGCTGTACACTCCCGAGCCCTGGTGGCCGGGTACCTACAGCGGAGGCTCCGGTTTTCTTCACGTTAGACACACACGGCTGGGGCTCTCCGGGATCGCGTGGCCGCGCTTCGGGAGGTGGTAAGTGGGTCCCACTTGCGGGACCCGGTCTTTATCGCGATCTGGCGCGGTCAGTGGGAGGCGGGCCGCGCGCGCACGCTGGCGGTGGACACTGTGGCAGTACAGGCGATCCCACTAGATCACCAGGGCATGGGCGCAGGTCAGGTTTTCTCTCTAAACCAATTCTTATATCGCCCACAGTACCCAGTGGTTTTGCCAGCAGGGGGATAGAGCTTAGACCTGAAGCCCCTCCCCCAGCCCCAGGGCGCCATTTCCAGCAAGTGTTCCCGCCCTGGAGCTGCATATCTGTCTCTCCCTCACTCCCTGGCAGTGTCTGTGGCGCCATTATCCCTCAGCTCACTGTTCCTGGTACTGCTTGGGCAAATCCTCCTATGTGAAGCCGCCTGGTTGTCAGCGCTGTGACCTTTACATGACACTTAAGTATTCTACCTGCCTTTTTAGTCAGTGTTAGTAAGAAAGTGTGCATTTAGTCAGGGTTTTATAGTACAATTACCCTGTGATATACATCCAGTTCTTACTGTGTACTGTTATATCTATTGTTATATAGCTGTGTAAGCTAGTCCAGTGCAGTATTATTGTCAGTAATAACCTCTGCATTGTACAGACTGTGACTATCTGTGTGTGCATTTGATAGCTGAGTGGTGTTCATTTTGTGTCTTTCACTCAACCTGCTATCCCTATATTCTATAACCTGAGGGGGCTTGGTGCGTCAGGTGTTATCTAATATAGGATTTTCACAAAGATATACTGTATTACATATTTTCTCTGTGATTTAGTCACCATATCTCTCCTTTATCTCTGCTGGTGCTGACTACACTGCGCAGGGGTTTGGGTTTAGAGGTATAGTGCTGCTGATAATTGTACTGTGTTACCTGATACTGCAAGTTATATCATGTCTGCTTCTGAGGGTAACGGTTCTGGGGCTGAACACACTGCTGGTGTTGCTGAAGCCACAGGGCCATATGAGGAGAATATAGCAGCTGTGGGCTCTGGTTCTGGGGGCTCCTTGCCCCCCAGTGGGACTGTGGCAGCGGAGGCACATACTGACCCACCGTGGGCCGCTTTTTCCACGCTTCTGCATATGCTAGTTCATAAACTAACTCCCCCTAGGGGACCCCCAATGCTGGTACAACCGTATGTGGTCCCTGCAGCTAACCCGCCGTGGGCGGACGATTTATCTGCTCATTTAAAGAAGTTGAACCAGTCCTTGACTACTAAAAAGTCTGACCAACGCTCGCCTAAGTCCAAGAGGTCCTCTAAGCGAGCGCTTATCTCCTCACAATCCACTGCTGTCACTGACACCTCGTCTGATGAAGACGGCACATATACTGACCCCTCAGGTTCTGACTCAGATATGGCTATCCCCTCGCGCCAGAGCTGTCTAAAAATTGGGAAACACCTCCAGTGGACTCACATGTGGCTAGGATGGGGGTTTCCTTAGCTCTACCTGTCACTACCGTCACGTCTCTAAAAGAGCCTACGGATAAACGTGTGGAGGGTTGTCTGAAAGCAATTTACACCCTCACGGATGCTGCACAAAGGCCCACTATTGCAGTTACATGGGCTGCAGAGGCTATTGAAGCATGGGCCTTGGAGTTAGAAGCTGAAATCTCTTCTGACCATGCTAGACAATGTTATATATTGTCACAGCTTCTTGATATATTAAAGAGGCGGCTTCTGATGCCGGTGTTCTGGCAGCCATGGCTTCTACTACGTCAGTCCTGGCTCGCCGACTATTGTGGCTGAGATCCTGGTCTGTGGATCTGGATTCTAGAAAAACCCTGGAGGTACTCCCTTTCAAGGGAGATATTCTGTTTGGGGAGGACTTAAATAAGATAGTGGCTGACTTGGCTACTACCAAAACTGTCTGTCTGCCTAATACCGCTCCTTCTGTGTCGAAGGCTAAAGGTACGTCCTTTCGCCCCTTTCGTCCTTCAGGTAAAGCAAAAGGTCAGGCGTACCATAAGCAGGCCCGCACTTCCAAACCTGGTAAGCCGAAGCCCAAAAGAGCCTGGGCTGCCCGTCAGCCAGTCACCAAGACCGATAAGCCTGCCGCATGACGGGGCGGGCCTCCCCCTGGGGATCCCAGGGTGGGGGGCCGGCTTCTAGGGTATACCCAGGAATGGTTGAAGACCACTTCAGATGCCTGGGTACGGGAAGTCGTCACTCGGGGTTACACCATAGCCTTCAAATACCGACCCCCTCATCGATTTTTCCAGACAGACGTCCGTTTGGACCAGACAAAGGCAAAAACTCTACACTTGGTGGTACAGACCCTCCTGGATACAGGAGTCGTAGTATAGGTGCCTCTTGCTCAGAGGGGCCGGGGGTACTATTCTCTGCTGTTTCTAGTCCCGAAACAGAATGGGTCCTCCCGGCCCATTCTCAACCTCAAGGCATTGAACAGGTTTGTGAAGGTTTCCAATTTCCGTATGGAAACCCTTCACTCTATAGTTCTGGCCTTGGAACCTGGGGACTACATGGTCTCCCTGGACATACAGGATGCTTACCTGCATATTCCTATAGCAGTGTCACATCAACAATACCTGAGGTTCGCTATTGGCAACCTCCATACCAGTTTCGGGCGTTACCTTTTGGTTTAACAACGGCTCCGCGAGTCTTCACCAAAGTCATGGCGGTGATGACGGTGGTACTCCGCCGTCAAGGGGTCAGGATACTGCCGTATCTGGACGACTTGTTAATCCTGGCAAATTCCCCAGATCTTCTCCTACGTCATCTGGATATGCCGGTCCGGTTTCTACAAGCCCACGGGTGGCTCATCAACTGGAAGAAATCCTCCCTGGTCCCTGCTCAGAGCATGATGCACCTGGGAGCGTTATTGGACAGTCACAACCAGAGGTTTTTCTTGTCTCAGGAGAAAGTCCTGAAGCTTCAGGACAGGATTTGTTGCTTCCTTTCTCGTCCGAAAGTGTCGATACATTCGGCAAGGCGGGTGCTGAACCTAATGGTATCCGCATTTGACATGGTGGAGTATGCTCGATTCCATTCTCGCCCCAACCAGAGGCTGATTCTAGCCAAGTGGGACGGCCTGCCTCACCAGATCAGATCTCAAATGATCTTATTGACTCTGGAGGTCCGTCTGTCGCTACACTGGTGGCTCCGGGACCTACAATTGTGCAGGGGTCGTCCCTTCTGGATATCCAACTGGGTCCTGTTGACGACAGATGCCAGTCTAAGAGGTTGGAGCATGGTGCTGGAGCAACACTCCCTTCAGGGTCGGTGGACCAAGGAGGAATCTCTCCTCTCGATCAACATTCTGGAATTGCAGGTGGTCTTCAATGCGTTGAACCTGGCCCAGCATTTAATTCAGAACCATCCTGTTCAAGTACAGTCGGACAATGCCACCACGGTGGCTTACATAAATCATCAAGGCGGCACTCAAAGCCGTTTGGCAATGAAGGAAGTCTCACGGATTCTACGTTGGGCGGAACCCCATTTACCGGCCATATCGGCAATCTTCATTCCGGGAGTCCTGAATTGGGAAGTGGACTTTCTCAGTCGTCAGGACGTGCATGCCGGCGAGTGGGGCCTCCATCCAGAAGTGTTTCAACTCCTCGTGGAAAAGTGGGGTCTTCCAGACATGGATCTGATGGCGTCTCAACACTATCACAAGGTTCCGGTCTTCGGAGCAAGGACATGGGATCCTCAAGCAGCATTCCTGGATGCGCCTGCGGTGCCGTGGAGGTTTCGGCTGCCATATGTGTTCCCTCCGGTGTCACTCCTGCCCAGGGTAATTCGGAAGTTCAAGCAAGAAAAAGGAAATCTGCTTCTCATAGCTCAGGCGTGGCCCAGACAGCACTGGTTCTCAGACCTTCAGGGTCTATCGTCAGAGCGTCCTATTCTACTTCCACAACGCCCAGACCTCCTTGTTCAGGGCCCCTGTGTCTACCAGGACCTAGCCCGGCTGTCTTTGACGGCGTGGCTCTTGAAGCTTCCGTCTTGAGGGCTAAGGGTTTTTCTGAAGAGGTCATTAAAACTATGTTGCGGGCCCGGAAACCAGCTTCTGCTCGGATTTACCATAGGGTCTGGCATTCCTACTTTGGTTCGCATCTAACAATTATGACGCTTCCAAGTTTAGTACAGCCAAGCTTTTGGCTTTTTTTGCAGCAAGGCCTAGAGTTTTGGCCTGCGTCTGGCCTCCCTAAAGGTTCATATTTCTGCCTTGTCGGTGTGGTTTCAGAGAAAAATTGTGACTTTGCCTGATGTTCATACTTTCACTCAGGGTGTGTTGTGTATCCAACCTTCCTATGTCCCGCCTGTGGCTCCTTGGGACTTGTCAGTGGTTTTGGAGGCGTTGCAGGAGCCTCCATTTGAACCTCTTGGTTCAGCTGACCTTAAGTGGCTTTCCCTTAAGGTGGTGTTCTTGCTGGATATTGCCTCTGCTAGAAGAGTGTCGGATTTGGTTGCCTTGTCTTGTAGTTCCCCATATCTGATTTTTCACCGTGACAGGACGGTTCTTAGGATTCGTCCCGGATATTTACCTAAGGTGGTTTCTTCGTTCCACCTTAATCAGGAGATTGAAGTTCCGGCCTTTGTGTCTCCTGATTTGTCTCCCAAAGAGTGGTCTTTGGATGTGGTACGGGCTCTCCGTATCTATGTAAAGAGAACTGCTTCTGTTAGGAAATCTGATTCTCTCTTTATTCTGTTTGTATTTCACAAATGGGGCTGGCCTGCTCACAAGCAGACTTTGGCCAGATGGATTAGAATGGTGATTGCACATGCTTATGTGAGGGCTGGTCTGTCAGCTCCTGCTCACATTACTGCCCATTCTACTCGGTCTGTTGGACCTTCTTGGGCGGCCCGCCGTGGTGCGACCCTTGTACAATTGTGCATGGCGGCTACGTGGTCCTTAGTGAACATGTTCATTAGGTTCTATGCCTTCGATACCACCGCTTTCTAGGATGCTTCCTTTGGACGCCGGGTTCTTGTGCCCGCTACTGTGAGTCCCCTCCCATTTAGGACATCCCCAATGTCTATCCTTGTGGAGCCCAGTGTACCACGCATCAGAAAACGAGTTTTATGGTAAGAACTCACCTTTGTTAAAACTCTTTCTGCGAGGTACACTGGGCTCCACAAGGCGCCCACCCTGACGCACTGAGCTTCTTTGGGTTGGTATGGCATTAGCCGCTGACACTTCTCCTGTTGGGAGAGTGTGTTTGTTGCAATTGGCAGTTGTCGTCTCTTTTACTTGCTACTACATTGGGCTGGTAACAAAACTGAGCTCCTGTGCACGGGGGCGGGGTGATATAGGAGGCGGCGCTATGCATTTTGGGAAGAAGGTCAAAGCTTTTGAGCCTGTTGGTGCTTCAGATCAAGATCCTACTCTACACCCCAATGTCTATCCTTGTGGAGCCCAGTGTACCTCTCAGAAAGAGTTTTAACAAAGGTAAGTTCTTACCATAAAACTCGTTTTTCATTCACAAGATCTGCTAGGAGAGGGCAATTATCAGCCCATTTCCTGGTCACAGAAGGTAGGGGATCATTATTCAGTCCTACATAGTAAGTGCATTTTTCCCTTTAAAATACATGTGACCACATCTTACATATAAATACATGTAAACATGCAATCCTACAGCTGTGCACAGAGCACTACATATAACATGGTAAAACACATCATTAAACATATTTTTAAGCAGTCCGCGCCCGCCGCTCTAAGTACATTTCAAATATGGTGCCTAGCACCAGTTGTCCTTAAAATGGCGCTGGGCACTTAAGGTTTAACCCCTTATGTGCCGTGGCCGCCATTAACCATGTGGCCCCCAGGGTCTCCGGCCACACTTACCTTTTGTTAATTCTTTCTTCGAGGTCGATAGGGTCCACAGGTTGCCCACCCTGACACACCTGGATTCTGTGGGTGACTCTTCGTAGTCACCGGTTCCCTACTCTTATCAGAAAGTGTGTGTTCTTCTGTGTGCCACAATCTCCCTTCTCTCCTGTCCTGCTCCTGCCTTGGGCTTGTTGGCAAAACTGAGCATGCCTGAGTATGGAGGTGTGGTATAGGGGGGAAGGACCAATGCTTCTTGAGATACCAGAAACGTAACTGCTTGTTGCCCAGGTCCTTCACCACCTGCATCCCCCATGGTAATCCCTGTGGACCCTATGGACCTCAAAGAGAGTAAACAAAGGTAAGTTTTACCATCACTCTCGTTTTTCTGTAGCTTACTTGTTGGTTCTCTGCCACATGAAGGCAAACCGAGAACTGAGTTCACTACCAGAGATCACCAGTCCGATCTTTGTATCAGTCCTGGATGTCGCCAATGGTATTCTGCGCATGCATGCACAATGCACCATGGGAGGTCGCTGGCTTCAGGGGACCATGCCGTAGATAGGACCCAGAACTGCTTCATAGTTCCCAATTTCTAAAGCAGAGTAATGGGACCTGTATGTAACATCTGTATACATTAAAGGATGAAGAAATACAAAATTGGTCCGTAAGGTACTGGCATTGCTAGTATAGAGACCTCATAGGTAGAGATTTGCTTCATAATTCATGAGGAAACCAATGATTATGGGGATTCTGTACGGATGTCCTGGAGAAGGTATCCAGACCATCCCTGTGTACAGAGTGGGGATCATGTAAAGAGGGAGAGAATTCCTGTTGGTGGTTTATTTGAGCACCTTGTATTTTCAGGTCTACAGCATCAGCTAGAGTGGCTACTGGAAGGGCCTGGCTATAGGGCCTTGTGCTAGGGGAAGGACCTGGCTATAGGCCTCTGGGCTAGGGGAAGGGACTGGCTATAGGCGTCTGGGCTAGGGGAAGGGACTGGCTATAGGCCTCTGGGCTAGGGGAAGGGCCTGGCTATAGGGCCTTGTGCTAGGGGAAGGACCTGGCTATAGGCCTCTGGGCTAGGGGAAGGGACTGGCTATAGGCGTCTGGGCTAGGGGAAGGGACTGGCTATAGGCCTCTGGGCTAGGGGAAGGGCCTGGCTATAGGCGTCTGGGCTAGGGGAAGGGACTGGCTATAGGCCACTGGGCTAGGGGAATGGCCTGGCTATAGGCCTCTGGGCTAGGGGAAGGGCCTGGCTATAGGCCTCTGGGTTAGGGGAAGGGACTGGCTATAGGCGTCTGGGCTAGGGGAAGGGCCTGGCTATAGGCCACTGGGCTAGGGAAATTAACTGGATATAGGCCCCTGGGCTAGGGGAAGGGCCTGGCTATAAGCCCCTGGGCTAGGGAAAGGGCCTGGCTATAGGCCCTTTGGGCTAGGGAAACAACCTGGATATAGGCACCTGGGCAGCAGATGCTTGGTCAACCATTTATAGGGGCCCTGTCTTCTGGAGACAAATTAGGTGATACTAAACTTCTCTGGCAAAAGTGACGGTGTAATTATTCTTATTCTCCATCACGTCAGCATTCTAAAGACTTAAGAAACTATAGGTCAGTAAGACAATATAGTACGAACTATAGGTCAGTAAGACAATACAGTAGGAAACTATAGGTCAGTAAGACAATACAGAAGGAAACTATAGGTCAGTAAGACAATACAGAAGAAAGCTATAGGTCCGTAAGACAATACAGAAGGAAACTATAGGTCAGTAAGACAATACAGTAAGCAACTATATGTCAGTAAGACAATACAGTATGCAACTATAGGTCAGTAATACTACAGTAGGAAACTATAGGTCAGTAAGACGATACAGTAAGCAACTATAGGTCAGTAAGACAATACAGTAGGAAACTATAGGTCAGTAAGACAATACAGTAGGAAACAATCTAATAAACCCAATATTTGGAAATAAATGAGAGCGCAATTGCAATTAAAAATATAGTAAATACTTTAATACATGCACAACATATATTAGACAAAATTAAAAACAAAGTTATTCTAAAAAGTCAAATTGATTATTGGTGCTTGACACCCCCCCCCCCCAGAGGGTTCCACAACCTGTAACTGATCCGGTAATTGCCTGTAAATCAATCACTGTCTCAAATGTTGGTAGCTTTTTCTACTATGTTTGAATAGAGTTCCACAGAATGATGGTTTTTTAGAAGTAAATCTGATGCTCACCGCTGCTGGAGTTCAATAGCAATAAACTTCCCAATATCTGGTGCAGCAGAGGGAGAAGGAGCATACACCTCTCTGGATCCAAATGCCGTATGAAGAGAGGAAAGAGTGGCTGTCAGCAGCGCCGCTCACAGATTGTTGTAGATAATTGTGGAGTACGGAGCACGGGCTGACAGGGACACTGTGACAGCCACTCTTTCCTCTCTTCATACGGCATTTGGATCCAGAGAGGTGTATGCTCCTTCTCCCTCCGCTGCACCAGATATTGGGAAGTTTATTGCTATTGAACTCCAGCAGCGGTGAGCATCAGATTTACTTCTAAAAAACTATCATTCTGTGGAACTCTATTCAAACATAGTAGAAAAAGCTACCAACATTTGAGACAGTGATTGATTTACAGGCAATTACCGGATCAGTTACAGGTTGTGGAACCCTCTGGGGGGGTGTCAAGCACCAATAATCAATTTGACTTTTTAGAATAACCTTTTAGAATAACTTTGTTTTTAATTTTGTCTAATATATGTTGTGCATGTATTAAAGTATTTACTATATTTTTAATTGCAATTGCGCTCTCATTTATTTCCAAATATTGTCTTTAATTAGGTGATAATCCAAATCACCAGTTGGGAGCAGCAACTACAATTATTTATTTACAAGTGTTCAATTAGACTTAAGGGAAACTTGCGCCTGATAAACAAGTGTTATTGTTTATTATTGTTTTTTATAATCTAATAAACCCTTTCACATGAGTTCTAACACTGCACAACTGCACAGTACTGCGACAATTGCATGAGAAAATTAAACATTTGCACTAAAACCTTTGGCGAATTATCACTTTTTGCGGATAATTGGATAGTGTTAGGATCTCCTGCTCTGTGCTGCCACGTCGCCATGGCAACCGGGAGGCAAGTGTTAGCGAAGTAACCTGAGCGCAGCTGATACTCCGGTCCGGGTTTTTACTGTGTAGTGGTTACAGGCTCCGTGCACGGCAGGGAATCCGGCGCTGGTTTTGTGCTGACTGTGAGGTCTGAGTGGGGTGTGGACAGCATCTGCTATATAAACCATCCTCTCAGGCTAGGCAAATGCTGCTGAATCTTTGTTTGTTAGTCAGTTCCAGAGAGTTAGCTAGTACTGTGTGACTTTGTATTTACTTGTTGCTTACTGCGAATAGGCCTTGGGATTCGGTACTTCATTCTGCCAATCCGGACCTAGCAGTAAGACTGGAGTCAGTTGTTTTACCTGCTGGGGTTCTTTTGCTATTCTGTGAACCCAGCAGGTTTGCGGCTGTACTCTCAGACCTGCCTGCTTAATCCTCCCTCACTGTGCAGGGCGTCCAGGTGTCAGTTTAGTGGCAGTAAGCTGAACCTGTGCCCTGCAAGTGGGGGTTAGGATTGTGGATACTCTCCTTGTGTCTATATTTCTATCTCTGACCAAGGAGTTTATTCCCACACCCGTTGGTAACCCTTTGGGGTTTTTTCTGTTGCTCTTAGCAACATCATTTCGGGTGGTCCACATGTTAAATCACTACATCTCGCTTCATTGTCCGCTCTATTCCATCTGAGCATTCCTGACACTAGGGAGACACCCAGTTCCTGAGCCTTTGGGCTTCTCCATTCACTTTGTGTTTATTAGTTATTCCATCACCTCATGTGTATGTTATGTTATACTGTCTGTGAGTTAGTTTGCTTCGCATCCCTCTCTGTTCATACACCGGTATACTCCTGTTAGCACTGGTGTGCGTAACATATTCAGCAGCCCTACTCCTGTTGAAATTTTGTGAGCATACCCCTCAAAATACTTTGCAACAGGTGGTCGATCAGGTGCAGGTCCTGACTCGACAATTTAATGAGATGTCCATTAAAATGAACACCCCGGACTTCCGGTCCTGCAGCAGCGCGGCTCTCTCTCCCTGCCAGACGCGGACTCTTGGTGAGGTGGCAGTCTCCCCTCCAGTCTCCTCTCTGCAGTCTCCTCTCTATACCCTTCTCCCCCTGACAATATAAGCTGCTGCAGTTAGTGGGGATTGCAGGGATCTGTGCAATTGGGGAGCCCTATACACCCCACAGTTAAAGGGGAGGGCTGGAGGAGATCAACTGGCACACTAACATTACAGACCTACTAAGCCTCACTTCCCTCCATCCCCAGCTGGTCAAATCCTTCCACCGAGCTGGCCAACTTCCAGATTACACTGCGGAGAAAAGGGAATATAACATCACTATTGATTCTCAGAAGCGGTGCTGTTTCTCCAGTCTGCTGCCACAAAGTGAATTACATCCACTACCCCCCTCTTGTCGCCACGTATGTGAGAGGTGAGAACGACTAATCCATTACTTACTGATTACTCTTTCGTGGGCGTGCTCATACGGCGATGCCGCTGGCCGGATTGCCATTATAATTGATATATTACACCACTGAGTATATTTGCCACGCTCTCTAAATCAACCTGCTCGCCCTCCTGCATAGATTGGCGACATCAAATTTATACCCGGTTGACACAATTACATCCCGTTGACAACTTGGCGAACTGCGCCCATCCTCAGTTTGCCTGTAGTCGACACATTTCGCAGCGTTATGTGAACTTGCACCACCAGCAGTTGTGATGTAGAATTCTGCACTCTTGCATGACCAAAGGCATACCATCCCACCTATCCGACCCTCAGGAGCTCATAATTACTACTATGGACAAATTTTTAAGTTCTTCTGCACCAAAACCACAAAGAAATAGAAGTGGAAATAAACGCAGGGAGCCGAGCCCCGTCTCTCCGCCGCTGTCTTTCAACCCTGTCGGTTTCAACCACGAAGTTGAATCATCATCTACCATGGCCCCAAAAGCTCCCCCCCGCCCCTCCTTCATATTTGGAAATGAAAGCAATCAAGGAAACCGTGGAACCGTTACTACAAGCACAGGCGGACAAATTTATGACTGCGGTATCAGACCTTAAATCAGAGCTTGGGTCTATGACTCGCAGAATCTCCGTGAATGAGAATAGGATTGGAGCCAATTTCAAAGAAATCGAAGATCTCAAGGAACAGGTCGTATCTTTAACATCTTCACACCAACATATGATGATGAAGATAGACGACCTGGAAAAGCGCTCGAGTCGTAACAATCTGAGAATTGTGGGCCTTAAAGAGTCACTGAAAGGCCCTGATCTCCTAAAGTTTTTACTCTCCGACCTCCTAGGCATCCCGGAAGACCTGTCTTCGATGGAGATTGAGCGAGCTCATAGACTGGGTCCGCCACGCGACTCTAACCAAACCAGACCCCGCCCGGTTATCTTTAAATGCTTAAACTTTAAACATAAAGAACTGATGTGGTCTGCGGCGCGAAGCCGGGGCCCACTTCACTGGGATGGACAACGGCTGTTTCTCTTCCAGGATTATTCCGCAGAAGTCTCTAGAGCCAGAAGAGAAATGTCTCCATTATGCTCTCACCTAGTGAAAAGCGGTATACGATTTGCCCTACTTTATCCTGCGCGGCTGCGCATTTTCACCCCGCAAGGTCCGAAAGATTTCACTTCAGTGGACTCAGCTAAGGAATTTATGACGGAGCTGGAAGGATCCATGCGGTCACCCTCAGCCTCACACTCGTCTCCTCCAAGCAGAGACGACGATAACAGTTGAACTTGATTTCAGGTCTTAGTTCAAATTATTCGGTAGATCGATATAGTTGATGTTTCTCTTCTATTGCGGGGTGGATTTGATTTGATTTAACTGCTACCGGGTTAATTTAGTTATCACTCCATTCTCTTTATATAAGGGTCATAAAGATGTTTCTAAAGTTCATTCTAGGTATTGCCTGTTGGTTATGCTGTTATTCTCTTTTTTTTTTATTGATGTTCTACATTGCAGCGAGCCCATGCAGACAGTATATACTGATGTATACTGGTGGGAACGCTCCCATATGTTGTTCTTGTCTTAACCTCTATGTTTACTTTCTTCTCTACTTTCTGACTATTTCTTTTTTCTTCTCTGCTCCTCCTTCCCTGAAGATGCTTAGCTGGTGGGGGTGGGAACAGTCTGTGTCCATGATATTCTGGATTACTTATATAAGGAGGCTTATTGTCTCAGGACCTGATAAGGCCCTTATGTGTTCTCCTACTGGTGGTATAAATGTCACAACTTAACATAATATCGTGGAATGTCAGGGGTATTAATTCTCCTATTAAACGGAGACGTATCCTTACCTACTTAAATAAAATAAAAGCGGATGTCTCTATGCTTCAGGAGACACATCTGACCCCCGCTGAACACGCTAAACTCACCATGCTTAGACAAGAAGTCGTAGCTTTTTCTTCATTCACCTCTAAGGCGAGAGGGGTTGCGATCCTCATTCGTAAGGGGGTGGCCTTTGACGTACACCATCAGATTATTGACTCTCTGGGTAGATACATTGTCCTAGATATAACTTTGGAGGGCACCAGACTGACCTTGTGCAACGTTTATGCCCCAGCTGTCTATGATAAATCATTCTATCTAGATATAACAAATATTCTACGCCCATATTCGCATACCTCCCTTATTATTGGAGGAGATATGAATATGGTGTCCTCTCTGGTCTTGGACAAGAAGAGTGCCTCGTCTCAGAGGACCCGACTTCCCAAGATCAACCTAAGTTACATGTCTGCACAACTGGGACTGATTGATATATGGCGTCTTCATAATCCCGTAGAATTGGAATATACTTACTACTCTTCAACCCATAATTCCTTTTCACGTATTGATTATTTTTTCATTTCCACTGATCTGTCCACCAGGATCATTGAGGCAACTATCAAGCCCATATCCATCTCAGACCATGCCCCTATATCGATAGTACTACAGGGTAGACTCACTTTAGGTACTAATTCCCATTGGAGATTCCCTGCTAAGATGGCGGCTTCTCCAGACTTTAAAACTATGCTGACGACATCCTGGGAATCTTACGCACTTAATAACTCAACCCACGCGTCTGATCCTGCATTGTTTTGGCAGACAGCCAAAGCTGTCTTACGAGGAGACATAATAGCATACATGGCGAAATATAGACGAGAACAAGACGCCGCATACAGGACGGCACAGTCCGAACTCACTTCCTCATTTCAAAAGTTTAAATCCTCACCCACGCTATCTAACAAACAGAAATATAGAGACGCTAAGACTCAATTTGATCACACTCTGACACAAATGGATAATAAATTCCTTATTGCAGGGAAATATACATTTTTTCAATATGGAGATAAGCCTAGCCGAATGCTTTCCAATCTGCTTAAATCTGATAAGGGGCCCAAACATGTAACTGCTCTGAAAGACCCATCCTCTGGTATACAATCTGAAGGAAAGGCGATCACAGATATTTTTCACTCCTTTTATACCGATCTCTACTCACACAGTGACATCGAACAACCTACTAAAAACTCCTTTTGGGAAAAAATACAACTGCCTCAGATCTCCCCAGATCAGTCAGACTCTCTCATGGCCCCTGTCACTGTCACTGAAGTGACAGAGGCTATTAAAAACCTTAAACCACTGAAAACCCCGGGCCCAGATGGTTTATCCGGAGAATTCTTTAAATTGCTCTCTCCTAAAATAGTGGACTCTCTAACGGCCTTTTTTAATTCTATTTTTTCCAACCTTACTATCCCACAGTATTTCAACTCGGCCTTGCTTCGAGTTATACCCAAACCTGGTAGAGACCCGTTACTCTCGTCCTCTTATCGCCCTATCTCCTTGCTTAATGTAGACTACAAACTGTTTACTAAACTGTTGGCAGATCGCCTAAAATTTATCCTGCCTGAAATGATTCATGAAGACCAAACCGGTTTTATCTCAGGCAGACATTCTGTAACCAATATCCGTAAGGTTCTGACAGTTATACAGTCCCTGAGCGAGGTGGAGACGGGTGATCCCAACTTCCTATTGTCTTTAGACGCCGAAAAGGCGTTTGATCTGGCGTGGGACCATCTGTTTGAGACACTCCAACGCTTCGGATTTCCTGACAGATTTATAGCCGTTATACGCACTATCTATCATAATGCATCTACACAAATTTTCACAAACAGATATCTATCACGGCCCCTAATGATCCATAGGGGGACTAGACAGGGATGCCCCTTATCCCCTCTGCTTTTTGTGGCTGCATTGGAACCACTGGCCATAGCACTGAGACAATTACCAACCTTTTCGGGGATCTCGGTAGGAGAAAGAGAAGTTAAACTTGGATTATTTGCAGATGATATGATTTTATTTGTTTCCAACCCCCGTACTTCGATACCAGCTATTTTCGACACCATACACTGTTTTAGTACCTTTGCTGGCTACCGTATAAACACACATAAATCTGAATTACTCCCACTGACTAACATAAAAGACCCCCACATCTATACTGATTTCGCTTCTCAATTTACGCTGACCCCTACTAAACTAAAATACTTGGGTATTTATATCCCTTCAGAACTCTCCCGGCTGTATACATTCAATTACACTCCCATTATCCAACAAATCAAAACACGACTAGAAACCTGGAAAGATCTTAAACTTTCTCTACTAGGCAGAATAGTCGTGATAAAATCCGTTATATTCCCTAAACTGGCATATTTGCTCCAAATGCTCCCTGTCACGATTACTAAACAAGACTCCCTACTCTGCTCGCAAATATTTTCAAAATTTATATGGAAAAACGCTAAGCCTCGCATGCCCAAAGCCCGAACTTATATTAACAAACGTAAAGGTGGTCTGAGTATGCCCAATGTGACGATGTTTGCTAGAGCAGCACTATTTAAATTTGCCTCAGACTGGCTGCTCCGATCAGCTCTATCTACGAACCTGGAATTGGAAGAAGCATTGTTTTTCCCTTACTCCCCAGCAGCGTTGCTTCACACACCACTCTCCAAAATACCCCAAAAACTAAAGACTAATATTCTGTTTTGGGACACTTATAGGGCCTGGATCTCCATTCATAAATTGTTCCATACTAACCCCTTTGAGTCACCGTATATTCCCTTATGGGGCAACCCTAATTTCCCCTCTTCCTTAGACAATCGACACTTTTACACGTGGAAAGGTAAAGGAATTTGTTCTATCAGGGATGTCTTTGATCCTGGTGGCCAGATGCTCTCCTTTCAGCAACTACGTGACAGATTTTCTTTGCCCCACACTAATTTCTTTATGTATCTCCAAGCGCGCCACTACATTACCTCCCTAGGTGACCCCCTGGGTAAAAAGGCCTCTCCTCAAACAATACTCGATACTCTCACGTTTTGTAGACATAACCCATTCAAAATTCGCTATCTATATAGTGACCTGATTGAGGTGTCAGCCCCCTCTTGGTCCCCTCTCTCTGCTTCATGGCGGCGGGAACTCCCGGAGGCACCCGCGATGGACGAGATGTCTAAGAACACTGAACTGGTCCTCAAAGCTCTAAAATCCGCCACACTACAGGAAATACATTTAAGAACTTTAAACAGGATGTATATAGCCCCCTCTCAAAGACAACACTTCCGCCCTGGTGAGACGGGTAGTTGCCCTAAATGTGGAGAGAGTGGAGCATCCCTCACGCACAATTTTTGGTTATGTAGGAAAATCAAACGGTTCTGGCGTAAGTTTCTCCAATATCTATCCCGTTTACTTAAATTACCCCTTCCAGAAGAGGTGGGCCCGTTGCTGTTCGCGGACTCCTCATCCTGGTTGTCGCAGTTTGACCTTGCCTCTATGATCCCGCTACTGACTGTGATGGTCACGGTGGCGAGACAGGTGATACTGAGACACTGGATATATAAAACTGCTCCATCAATGGGAGAATGGGAATCTGCCTTACTAGATATACTGTTTTGTGAGAGGCGAATGGCCACTTTTCAAATTGAAAATGGAGTGAAGCTTTTCCACAAAAAATGGGGAACCTATATAGAGACTTTGCCCCTAGACAGGCGTGAATGTATCTGGAAGGTATTCCGCGACACTACATGGTATTGGACTAGTCGGATAGTGGGAACCATTACTTGACCACAGGTGGGATGAAAGATGAATTTAAATGAGATGCCTAGTTTACAGCGTAGACACTCCTCATTAGGGATTAACATGGTATAATATTCACTCCAAACCCATGAGCTACTCTCCTTGCCCAGAATAAGGATTTGACCCCCCCCCCCCCACCCGGCAACGAACGCTAACCATTTATGGTACCTCGGTACTAATGCTTTCTCTTTGCTCTCTAACATATCCTTTTCTCCTTTATTTCCTTTCTTTTTTCTTTCTTCCTTTCTCTTTCCTATCCCTACTTTCCCTCAACTGATGTGATATTTAACTCATTTGTTTGGTATGTTTCTTATTATTGGAGGAGGGGGTGCACGCGTGTTAAACGCCCTCCCACCCCCCCACCCCCCTCCTGGTACTACTACTACCATTATTACTAGACAGCTGAGTTTGCATTATTTGATGTGAATTGCATCTATTTTTCTTCTCTTACAAAGAAAAACAAAAAACTGTACAGCCTTCAATCCTCTGTATTTTATTCATACTGGAATTTGACTGTATGTCACTGCTGAATAACCTTGTACTTTAAAATCTGACAATGTATGTTGTGACTTTGTGGCTGTCTAATAAAGAAATATATTTAAAAAAAAAAAAAAATGAACACCCCGCAGGCGGAGCTCCCACAGCAACAGCGGCAAGTTCAGGGGTTAAGGAGCCGAAAGTAAATTTCCTGGATTGTTTTTCTGGAGATCGCACGCAGTTCTTCTGTTGCAAGGAGAGCTGTAAGCTATATTTCAGGCTTAGGCCGCAGTCTTCTGGGTCGGAGATTCAGCGGGTGGGCATGGTGATTTCCTTGCTACAAGGAGACCCACAGGTCTGGGCATATGGGTTGCAGCCTGACTGTCCGTCGCTTAAAAATGTGGATGCTTTTTTTACGGCACTGGGCATTTTGTATGATGACCCTGACAAGATGGCTTCAGCCGAGGCTCAGATTACGGTCCTTAAGCAAGGGCGACGGCCAGCTGAGGTTTATAGTACGGAGTTTCGGAGGTTGGCTCATGATACCCAGTGGAATGACCCAGCCCTGAGAAACCAGTACCGAAGGGGCCTTTCTGACCAGATAAAGGACCAACTGGTACAATATCCCTCGCCTGATAGCTTGGATCAGCTCATGCAGTTATCCATCCGGGTGGATAGACGGCTGAGAGAGCATAGGCTTGAAAGGGAGACGTCAGTTTCCTTTTTTCCCAAGGGAACCTCAGACTCTGAGGAATATTCCGAGGAGCCTATGCAGATTGGGGCGTGAGAAGACGCGGAGGAGACAGCAGGGTTTGTGTTTGTACTGTGGGAATAAAGGTCATGTTGTAGTATCATGCCCAGAAAAGCCGGAAAACTTCAGGGCCTGAGGGTGATGGGAAATATCCTGTCAGGCCAGAAGTCAGAATTTCCCAAAAAGACTTTTCTCATTCCGGTGACTTTGGAGATCCTCGGTCAAACTGTCAAGACTGAGGCCTTTGTTGACAGTGGGGCCGATGGGGTTTTCATGGACCGTCAATTCGCCCTGGAACACTCTGTTCCCTCAGTACCTTTGGCATCAGAGATTGAGATCTGTGGGTTAAACGGGGAACCATTATCCCAGGGTAAAATTACCTCCTGCACCAGCCAAATTCCTTTGTTTATTGGAGCCACACACTCTGAAAAATTGTCTTTCTATGTGACTGTCTGTTCTTTTGCCCCATTGGTTTTGGGGTTACCCTGGTTAAGGGCCCATAACCCTCAATTTGACTGGGTCTCTGGGGAGATTCTTAGTTGGGGTAGTGATTGTTTCAGGAGTTGCTCGAGCCTTCCAATCAGGCTCTCGCAGCTAAGATTGCCAGGATGTTATGCAGATTTTGCGGATGTGTTCTCCAAAAAAGTTGCGGAGGTACTACCTCCCCATCGCCCCTATGACTGTGCCATTGCTTTATTGCCGGATGCTAAGCTTCCCAAGAGCAGGTTGTACTCCCTGTCACGTCCTGAGACTCAGGCTATGGCAGAGTAATTTCAGGAGAACCTGGCTAAGGGATTTATCAGACCCTCACAGTCCCCAGTTGGGTCGGGGTTCTTCTTTGTGGGTAAAAAGGACGGTTCATTGCGACCCTGCATCGACTTCAGGGAATTGAACCGTATTACGATTAAAAACTCGTACCCACTGCCTCTCATTTCGGTTTTGTTTGACCAGCTTCGTACTGCCACCATTTTTTCTAAGATTGACCTATGCGGTGCTTACAATCTAATCCGAATAAGAGAGGGGGATGAATGGAAGACTGCCTTTAATACCCACTCAGGGCATTATGAATATTTGGTGATGCCTTTTGGGCTCTCTAATGCCCCGGCAGTCTTCCAGGAATTCATGAACGATGTGCTCAGGGAATATTTGGATAGATTCTTAGTTGCTTATCTAGATGACATCCTAATCTTCTCCCATTCCCTGGAGGAACATTGGAAGCATGTACGCTTAGTCGTCCAGAAACTCAGAGACCACCAGCTTGGGGCGAAGCTGGAGAAGTGCGAATTTGAAGTCCAGCAAATCGCATTTCTAGGGTATATTATCTCCTCAGAAGGTTTCCAAATGGAGGGTTCTAAGGTATAGGCAGTCCTGGATTGGGTCAGCCCACTAGTTTGAAGGCGCTTCAGCGTTTTCTGGGCTTTGCGAATTTTTATAGACGGTTTATCGCTGGATTTTCGTCTATACTGGCCCCCTTGGTGGCACTCACTAAGAAAGGGGCGTATGTTGCTCACTGGTCTTGTGAGGCCAAAGCGGCCTTTGCCCGTCTCAAAAGGGCATTTCTCTCGGCCAAGGTGCTGCGACACCCAGATCCAGAGCATCCTTTTGTGGTGGAAGTGGATGCCTCTGAGATAGGTATTGGGGCAGTGCTCTCTCAGATGGGGGTGTCTGATAATCACCTTCATCCCTGTGCTTACTTTTCCCGTAAATTTTCGTCTGCCGAGATCAATTATGATGTGGGTAACCGGGAATTGTTGGCTATAAAGGATGCACTCGGGGAGTGGAGACACTGACTTGAGGGGGCTAAGTTTATGGTCTCAATTCTCACCGACCATAAGAATCTGGCATATTTAGAGTCAGCGAAGCGGCTCAATGCCAGGCAGGCACGATGGGCTTTGTTTTTTGCTTGCTTTAATTTTTTTATAACATATCGCCCTGGGTCAAAAAACATCAAGACTGATGCGCTCTCGCAGAGTTTTGCTCCATTCCAAGAGACCACCGAGGAGCCATTGCCCATTGTGTCTCCATCATGTATTAAAGTGGGTATTACCCAGGACCTCTTGTCATTAGTCCTTAGAGCACAGGAGCAGGCTCCTCCAGACCTTCCGGTAGGTCTCTTGTTTGTGCCTCCTAGGTTAAGACAGCGAGTGTTCCTGGAATTCCATGCCAAGAGGTCGGCAGGGCATCCGGGTATTGCCAGAACTCGGGAGTTGCTGTCTAGGGCGGTGTGGTGGCCCTCGGTGGCTAGGGATGTGGATCAGTGGGTTCGGGCATGTGACGTTTGTGCCCGAAATAAAACTCCTAGAGGGGTTCCTGTCGGCCCATTACATCCACTCTCTATTCCATCTAAGCCATGGACCCACATTTCCATGGATTTTGTGGTGGACTTGCCCAAATCCTCGGGGATGACAGCCATTTGGGTTGTCGCTGACAGGTTTTCGAAGATGGCGCATTTCGTTCTACTGGTTGGGTTGCCATCGGCCAGACGCCTGTCTGAGTTATTTATGCAGCATGTTGTGCGCCTCCACGGGTTGCCACTTGATGTGGTCTCTGACCGTGGATCCCAGTTTGTGGCAAAATTCTGGAGGACATTTTGTTCTGATCTCCAGATTTCTGTGAGCTTGTCGTCAGGCTACCATCCACCGTCTAATGGGCAGACTGAGAGGGTGAACCAGTCCTTGGATCAGTTCCTCAGATGTTATGTCTCCAAGTGTCATACTGACTGGGTTGCTCATCTGTCCATGGCGGAGTTTGCCTATAACAACGCGGCTCACTCTGCTACAGGGATCTCTCCCTTCCTTTGTGTGTGGGCATCATCCTAAGGCCAATTCTTTTGACCCCCTGGATTCCACGCCTGGTGGTTCCTCTGTGGTTTCGGCCCTTAGGGTTATTTGGAGGAAAGTGAAGAAAGCCCTTGTGTCTGTGTCATTAGTGACCAAAAGGGTTTTTTGATAAGCGGAGAAGACCCTGGAGCTTCAAATTAGGAGACTTCGTCTGGTTGTCCACCAAGAATTTGAAGTTAAGACAGCCATCTCGTAAGTTAGGCCCCCGGTTCATCGGCCCTTATAAGATCACCAGGGTTATCAATCCGGTGGCATTTCAGTTAGATCTGCCCCGTTCATTGGGTATCAATAAAACATTTCATTGTTCCCTTTTAAAACTGGCGGTTAGTAATCCTTCTTCCAGTGGAAGACCTTCTCCTCTTCTGATACGGGGTCAGAGGGAGTTTGTGGTTGAAAGGGTTCTTGACTCCAAGATGGTTCGGGGTCGGCTGTCATTTTTGGTGCACTGGAAGGGGTATGGCCCGGAGGAGCGGTCGTGGGTGCGCAGTTGTGATCTTCATGCCCCCAGACTGATACGCTCTTTCTTCTCGCAGTTCCCCGATAAACCTGGTGGTAGGTGTTCTTTGACCCCTCGTCAGAGGGGGGGTACTGTTAGGATCTCCTGCTCTGTGCTGCCACGTCGCCATGGCAACCGGGAGGCAAGTGTTAGCGAAGTAACCTGAGCGCACCTGATACTCTGGTCCGGGTTTTTACTGTGTAGTGGTTACAGGCTCTGTGCACGGCAGGGAATCCGGCGCTGGTTTTGTGCTCACAGTCTGTGAGGTCTGAGTGGGGCGTGGACAGCACCTGCTATATAAACCATCCTCTCAGGCTAGGCAAATGCTGCTGAATCTTTGTTTGTTAGTCAGTTCCAGAGAGTTAGCTAGTACTGTGTGACTTTGTATTTACTTGTTGCTTACTGCGAATAGGCCTTGGGATTCGGTACTTCATTCTGCCAATCCGGACCTAACAGTAAGACTGGAGTCAGTTGTTTAACCTGCTGGGGTTCTCTTGCTATTCTGTGAACCTAGCAGGTTTGCGGCTGTACTCTCAGACCTGCTTGCTTAATCCTCCCTCACTGTGCAGGGCGTCCAGGTGTCAGCTTAGTGGCAGTAAGCTGAACCTGTGCCCTGCAAGTGGGGGTTAGGATTGTGGATACTCTCATTGTGTCTATATTTCTATCTCTGACCAAGGAGTTTATTCCCACACCCGTTGGTAACCCTTTGGGGTTTTTTCTGTTGCTCTTAGCAACATCATTTCGGGTGCTCCACATGTTAAATCACTACATCTCGCTTCATTGTCCGCTCTATTCCATCTGAGCATTCCTGACACTAGGGAGACACCCAGTTCCTGAGCCTTTGGGCTTCTCCATTCACTTTGTGTTTATTAGTTATTCCATCACCTCCTGTGTATGTTATGTTATACTGTCTGTGAGTTCGTTTGCTTCGCATCCCTCTCTGTTCATACACCGGTATACTCCTGTTAGCACTGGTGTGCGTAACAGATAGGGAGTTTTTATGATCAACTGAAATCCCCCCATGAAGTGTTTATACATATGACGTTACATTGCGATTACAGCTGGAGGAAACTCTGCCACAATAGAATATAACGTGTAATTTAGCCAGCCCTGGTATGAATAAGATTTATTGAGTGTAATTTATTACTGAACAGGATTACCAACACTGAATCAATTAACACCCAATATAATATACATGCTGATTTCTAACAACAAACACACTTGGATTTTTTTTTATTACTTTATTCACCTCTTTATATACTTATCTTTCTGTTTAATGTATCACTGATTTATCTTACATACTTTACTGTACTAAATAAAGGTTATATATTATTTATTAGTGCGCAAACAGCAGAACACTTTCTCTTTGGTGTTTTATTATAGCAATGTCCATGTCACCTCTAGTAATTCCACATGAGCGTCCATGTCACCACTAGTAATCCCACATGAGCGCTCATGTCACCTCTAGTAATCCCACATGAGCGCCCATGTCACCTCTAGTAATCCCACATGAGCATCCATGTCACCTCTAGTAATCCCACATGAGCATCCGTGTCACCTCTAGTAATCCCACACGAGCATCCGTGTCACCTCTAGTAATCCCACATGAGCATCCGTGTCACCTCTAGTAATCCCACATGAGCATCCGTGTCACCTCTAGTAATCCCACACGAGCGTCCATGTCACCTCTAGTAATTCCACATGAAAGTCCGTGTCACCTCTAGTAATCCCACATGAGCGTCCGTGTCACCTCTAGTAATCCCACATGAGCGTCCATGTCACCTCTAGTAATCCCACATGAGCGTCCATTTCACCTCTAGTAATCCCACATCAGCGTCCATGTCACCTCTAGTAATCCCACATGAGCGTCCATGTCACCTCTAGTAATCCCACATGAGCTTTCAGCGTTGATCAAGCTCCAGTCCAAGCATTTTAGTCTTTTTTTTTTTTTAAACATTAAAGCAAACCCAGCACTATAGTACGAGTTACAGTGTTATCAATTGTACCCTATGACATCCTGGGTCTTGTCTACTCATTTTATAATTATTTGCCAATTTGAGTTTCCATAATGTATTTTATTTCCAGCAGATGGACACACAAGCAGGAATATCTCAGAAGGACATCTAATGTTATCCCCGGATTGTGACATAAAAGATAATGACAGAATACAGGATTCTCCAGGAGATAACCCCTTTACCCCAATTATACATCCAGCTCTATCAGCTGGTCCCTCTGATCCTGGGAAATGTTCTCCTGATCACTCTGATGTTGGTGCATCTGTTACAGCTCTGACAGTAGATTCAGTATTTACCTGTTCAATAGATTCCAAATGTTTTACGCAGCCCACAAAGCTTATTACCCATCAGCCTGCTAAGACAGGTGAGAGGCAATTTCCATGTTCTGAGTGTGAGAAATGTTTTACATGCAAATCAGCTCTTGTTTCACATCAGAGAAGTCACACAGGTGAGAAGCCATTTCCATGTTCTGAGTGTGGCAAATTTTTTACACGGAAATCAAATCTTGTTACACATCAGAGAAGTCACACAGGTGAGAAGCCATTTCCATGTTCTGAGTGTGAGGAATGTTTTACATGCAAATCAGCTCTTGTTTCACATCAGAGAAGTCACACAGGTGAGAAGCCATTTCCATGTTCTGAGTGTGGCAAATTTTTTACACGGAAATCAAATCTTGTTACACATCAGAGAAGTCACACAGGTGAGAAGCCATTTCCATGTTCTGAGTGTGAGGAATGTTTTACACTGAAATCAAATCTTGTTAAACATCAGAGAAGTCACACAGGTGAGAGACCATTTGCATGCTCAGAGTGTGGGAAATGTTTTTTAAATAAATCAAATCTTGTTGCGCATCAGAGAACTCACACAGGTGAGAGGCCATTTGCATGCTCAGAGTGTGAGAAATGTTTTTCAAGTAAATCACATCTTGTTAGACATCAGAGAACTCACACAGTTGAGATGCCATTTGCATGCTCAGAGTGTGGGAAATGTTTTACACAGAGCTCAAATATGATTAAACATCAGAGAACTCATACAGGTGAGAAGCCATTTTCCTGTTCTGAGTGTGGAAAATGTTTTTTACGTAAAGTCTGTTTTGTTAAACATCAGAGAAGTCACACAGGTGAAAAGCTGTTTTCATGCACTGAATGTGGGAAATGTTTTTTAAATAAATCGAATCTTATTACACATCAGAGAAGTCACACAGGTGAGAAGCCATTTTCCTGTTCTGAGTGTGGGAAATATTTTTTTAGTAAAGCACATCTAGTTTCACATCAGAGAAGTCACACAGGTGAGAAGCCATTTTTCTGTTCTGAGTGTGGGAAATATTTTTTTCGTAAAGCACATCTAGTTACACATCAGAGAAGTCACACAGGTGAGAAGCCATTTTCATGTTCTGAGTGTGAGAAATGTTTTACACTGAAATCAAATCTTGTTAAACATCAGAGAAGTCACACAGGTGAGAAGCCATTTCCATGTTCGGAGTGTCAGAAATGTTTTACACAGAAATCACAACTTGTTACACACCAGAGAAGACACACAGGTGAGAAGCCATTTTAATCTTCTGGAGTATACTTATCATTGCCATGCATTGTTTTTCAAGGTTCTTATCCTAGTGTGGGAAATGTTTTTTAAATAAATTAAATCTTGTTACACATCAGAGAACTCACACAGGTGAGAGGCCTTTTGCATGCTCAGAGTGTGGGAAATGTTTTTCAAGTAAATCACATCTTGTTAGACATCAGAGAACTCACACAGTTTAAATGCCATTTGCATGCTCATGAGTGTGGGAAATGTTTTACACAGAGCTCAAATATGATTAAAAATCAGAGAACTCATACAGGTGAGAAGCCATTTCCATGTTCTGAGTGTGGGAAATGTTTTTTAAGTAAAGCCCATCTTGTTAAACATCAGAGAACTCACAGGTGAGAAGCCGTTTCCATTCCCTGAGTGTGGGAAATAAATCAGATCTTGTTAAACACATTAGACATTACCCAAGTGAGGAACCATTTTAATCTTCTTGAGTATAATCATCATTGCCATGCATTGTTCCTCAAGGATCAATCCTATCTCCTATACTTTTTGCAATATACATGCTACCACTTGTAGAAATAATCAGACGTCATGACCTGGCCTACCACTTCTATGCAGATGACTTGTCTTTTGCTCCATGTACTGAGAACCCAACACCAATACTAAATGGGATGGTAATGCTATCCCGGTGGACAGAATGCTGGCTGTCAATATACCAACAGTGGAATACCAGCAGTTGGGTGAGTGCAAAGAGTTCCCTTGCGGGCTCCCTGTTCTCGCTATGCTGCAGGCGCAGTGGCTCATTGTGTTCACCACAGGTATTATTCCCACTCTATGGGTGTCATAGACACCCACGAGTGAGAATAGCTGTGGTGAGTGCTGTTGGCATTCCCGGCTGTCGGGAATTCTGAATGTCGGGATATTAACTACATCCCATCCTAAATGGTTGTCTAGCTGAGCTCCAGGGGTGGATGATGCCAGTTGGCTGTGACTCAGTCTTAGTGATACGTAATAGAAGTTCACAAACAAAGGACAAGACTACAGCTTTACCAACCATCATGACTTATGCTTTGGGGTTCAGAGTGACAAAATGCTGACTGCGGAAACTTTGTGTGGTCCTGGATTGTGGCTGACACAGACATCGGGTATCCGCCACATTCAAATCTTCGTTCTTCCATCTGAGGACCATAGCCAGAATCGAGCTCTTGATTCCCTCAGAAGACCTGCCTACAGCCATACATGCATTTGTATCCTCTCACACAGACTACTGCAATGTCCTCTACCTGGGTCTCCCAGCAAAAGAATTACACCGCTTGTAGCTTGTACAGAATGCAGCAGCCAGTCTGTTACCTAACACCCATTCTCTACTCCCTCCACCGGCTGCCTGTAAGATGGAAAATCTATTTAATAATCGGCTAACTGACCTTCCCAGCCCAACATTACATGGTCCAAGGTACCAGAACCTCCTTACTGCCTCACTTGTTTATTTCTGCAGAGAAAGGACTGTTACCAGCAGTACCAGGAAACTCCCATAATGCATTTGGGGGTCAAAATTTTATCTTTGTAGCCCTGGCCATGGAACTTGCTGCCTCGCACAGTCCAAGAGGCCTCCACCCTAGAGCCCTTCACAAGCAGGCTGATGACTGACCTGTTACTCATTTCATTAATGCTCCTGTAGTTCTTACATATATCCCACATGCTTAGTTCTTTGTTCTGTTGTTTATTTTGTAACTTGTGCTTTGTGTGATTGTGTAATGCCAGTTTGTGCTATCTATATTGCTGCACGACAATATGGCGGCCATAGGAATGTGTTTCCACTTCTAGTTTCCCATTCTTATCTCATCTGATCATCTTAATCAGGAGTGTTGTGGGATACAAGATCCTATATATATATATGTATATATATATACATTACCATGTGCATTAGAGTCACCCGGGTTCCATCTGCGGTGGTTTGTTGTATGTTACATCTATATGGTGCGGATACTCTGTATGATTTCATAATAAAAGCTTTTGTTTGCAGCTAATTATTGCATTATAGCTTTTTTTGTCTGTTTTATATTCCCGTTTGAGTAATTCCGCCCTTATATGTCTAATCCCGGAGTGGACCCCAGAAGATTATAAGTAACATCTATGAGTTTCCATCATTCTGTTTTGTATAAGCATACGTGTAAGAGCTTGTATGGCGGTCACTGTCCGTCACATTCAGGTGGTAGAATGGAAGTGGGACTATCTGGACTGTGAGAGGGACGTGGACACTATCCTGCTATTACTGTTTGGACACGTGGGGTGTGAATCCTCCCTACAATATTACACTATTGTGTTCTTTATCTGTGTATGAAATACAAATTGCTCCCACGTCTGCATCTTGCAGGCTATTATATAAGCCCCTATAGCTGTTATAGATACATATAATTATGTGTAAGACTGAATACTGTATCTGCACTGTGTGTGACGCCCAAGCTATACGCCATATGTAATTATGGAAAGATAATAATCATTAGAGGCTATTACAGATGTGTTCTCATACAGCCAGCCTCAATATACCACACAGTGGGAGAAGCCTGGCGTGAGTGAGATGACAGGTCTCGTACAACTCTGCTGGTATCAGGTGACTTATGCAGAGTAGAGCCGCACCAGGAGACTCTGCTGAGTAATGTGACACTTGTATATCTGTGTGCGACTGAGTCTCTAGGGGAATCAGATTAGCTGCAGGATGGATTTGCTCTGTGACTCCGCTGCACTTTATGGAGGCGGGGATCTTGCTGAAAAAAAGTGCTCTCTGGCCGACAGGTATTGGGCACTTTTAGGCGAATTCGGCATGCCGGGTGAAGGGGGTGAATCAGGCTAATTGGATCCCCCTATATACGTAGCACAGCAGAAGTCGCACACAGATATACATGTCAGCACAGTCCCCTATGGGGTCCTGGCCGCGTCACGTTCATGTTGGTGCAGCAATCGGATATAAGAGGTGCACAATCCTCTCAGGTGTAAAGAACTCAGAGACCGGCTTCACTCTCACTTCCAAATAAAGCTACAAAGTCTAAATCCCCAAATCCCAGTATATAGAAAGGACAGTTCTATAATCTAGTATGTGTATCAGCCACAGTCACTATAATATGGTCGGTACACGGGGGCTTATTGGGATAATCATTACACCCACTTACATATCACATGACCTACTGCTTACATGTCACATGACCTACTGCTTACATGGCTGCTGCTGATGTGTACTAGAGATGGAGCCTCCATTATCTTGGCTCTTTGTGTGACTAAGCGCACCTAGTCACTGTGAGCGTCTCCGTCTGGATGGGATATGCACCTGGACGGAGATGCGCCACATTCACTTGAATGGAGAGTGCCTCCATCCGCGCTCCTGGGCAGAGTCAGTCTGAATGGGAGCGTCTCTGTGTACTCCTGGCGTGACTAGGTGGATGGATCGCGTAGTCACGCCTGGGCCAGCTAAGATAACACTGGCTCCATCTGTATGTTACTATTCTAACCCAGGATATCTAATTCCTAATTTGGGTTTAGATTTGTTTTCCTTTCCAGGAAGGGAGATTCAAAAATATTGCAGTGTTTAAATATTGCAACTTCTTTACACTCTAAGCCTAAAGAACTACTTTTATCTCAAAATAACCATGTACCAAAAATTGATTTTCTTCATTGCACTCCATAGTTATTTCACTAAAACAATAACATCCTTCATTCTCCCTGAAAATTAGCCCTCTGAACACATTGCCACCTCAATTATCCACTCCCCTCATATTAACACTCCTGAGATTTTAACTTATCTTTCTACTTTGACAACAACATCCACAACCGGTCACCATAAAAAAAAATCATAAATCTCCAACAACTGTATTTATCTCTCCTACTTCTTTTAGCTGGTGACATTTTACCAAATCTGGGACCCAACCACTTGTCCCACTCTCATTCACCTGATTCACAGCAATTTGCAAACCCAGCCAACCTCATAAACACATGTCTCCCAATACCCTCCAAATCACTAAAATGTGCCTTATGGAATGCCTGCTCTGTAAGTAACATTAACATCCATACATGACCATTTCATAATTTATCAATTTCAACCTGATGGCTATAACAGAAACGTGGCTTATACAATCAGACATGGCCTCCCCTGCAGCACTGTCACATGGTGGTCTCTACTTCACACACCTCCAGGCCTGATAACAGTAAAGGAGGCGGGGATGGATTATTACTTTCCCAATCTTTCACATACACAGTTCTATCACAGGTTCCATCACTCACTTTCACATCATTTGAAGTGCATTCCTTCAAAATTTACACTCCTTTTTCTCTGTATGATGCAGCTATCTGTCATCCACCTGGGCAGCCCAAACTATTTCTGTAAGATTTTTCTGCCTGGCCCCCTCACTTCCTATCCTCTAACATCTCCACTATCATCATGGGTGATTTCAATATTGCTATTGATAATATGAAATCTGCCTCTCATGCCTCCAAACTACTCTCTAACCTCCTCTCTTGGCTCTTCCCAATGGACTGACTCCACTACTCATCAGAAGGGCATTGTCTTGATCCAGTATTCACCAGACTGCTCACTTTCTGAATTCACCAACACTCCTTTCCCTCTCTCAGATTACATCCCTGGGCCTGAGTCAGATCCTGATGCAGATGTACTAAAATCGCTATGAAGTGATATTAGTACATCTGCGCATGCGCCAGTACACGCAATTGTAAAGTCCTTAATGGCTTTCTCTTCAGAATGCAGTTTAATACCTGGAGGGGGTGAGAATAGGGCATTGACACCCCATTTAAGAGGGTGCAGTCCAGATAACGGAGGCATTTCTGGACCATTGCTGGGGCGGGTCGCGGTGGTAGCGTGACATCACGCAGCAGCTGTGACCCTTAACATGGCAGGTAGCCATCTGCCTTTGCAGCTAGGCTGCATAGGCAGAGGGCTACTTGAAACACGCAAAAACACTGCCACCATGCAATGCTTTCGCATGTCTGCGGGGGGGGGGGGGGGTGCTAGATCTGGCATGTGTGGCAAGAACTGTCCACCTCTCTGCAACAACTGCTCTCACTTTTTTCTGTATTTACTTCTCCTGAGACTGCTGTATCACACCTGAACCAGACTCTAGAAATAGCCCTTAGCCAAGTGGCTCCAGCAACCCATCACACTGCACATAGGCCTAGATGTCGATTGTGGCACTCTAAATTAACAAGACACCTACAAAAACTCTCACGGAAAGCTGAACGTCAGTGGTGTAAATATCGTATTCCTAGCGACTTTCTCACATAGAAGACTGTCTACCACTCTTATCGTAAGTGCCCTGGACTCTGCCAAACAAACATATTTCCAAACTTTCATCTCTGCTCAAGCCTCTAACCCCAAATGACTTTTAAAAACAATTATATCACTTCTGAAACCTCCCTCACTCAACCCACCAGACACTATCAAGGTGCAAGATCTTGCTCCTACTTCAAGGACTAGATTGATAAGATCCAATATGAAATGGTATGCTTTTCCTAATACAGTGACCTGCTCAATTCTCTATCTGGCAACTCTGGCACTCTCCTTATTTGATCCCACAAATGAAGGTGAAGTGTTAACACTCTTCTCATCCTGCTTCTCTACTACCTCTCCTCTTGAGCCTATACCCTAACAAGTAAGTAAATCTCTGTCTCCTGTTCTCATCCCAACCTTAACTAACATCTGTAATCTCTCTCTCTCTCTCTCTCTCTACTGGTATCTTTCATTCACTGTTCAAGCATGCACTGATTACTCCCATTCTAAAAAAACAAAATTCTGACCCTAACTCTCTCTCAAACTACCGTCCCATCTCTCAGCTCCCATGCCTCTCTCTACTTGAGAGACTTGCCTACACTCGCCTCACACTTTCTTAAATCACACAATTTATTTGACCCACTTCAGTCAGGCTTTCGTTCCCAACACTCCACAGAGACAGCACTGAGGAAAGTAGTGAATGATCTGGTCACTGCGAAGTCCAAAGGTCATTACTCACTTCTTATTCTTCTAGATCTCTCTGCTGTTTTTGACACTGTTGACCATTTTTTTCTCATACAAACACTACAATCCCTAGGTCTTCAAGACACTCTCCTCTTTTGGTTCCTATCCTACCTATTTAATCGCTTCTTCAGTGTTTGCTTCTCTGAATCCACCATCTCTTTGTTACCTCTTTCAGTTGGAGTACCAACTGAATCTCAATCTATACCTCATCTCTTGGGAAACTAATCAGCTCTTTTGAATTTCAGTATCATCTGTATGCAGGTGATACTCAAATCTACCTATCCTCCCCAGATTTGTCACCATCTGTATTGGGCCGTGTCACTGAGTGCCTTTCTGCTGTTTCATCTTGGATGTAATCTCGCACCTCAAACTTAATATTTCCAAAACAGAATTACTTTTACTTCCACCGGCCAATAGTATTTACCAACCTGATATCTTTTTTTTTTTTATAAACTTTTTATTGAGACATCATTGAAATCGCATTATACATTGTAGATGTACAAAGTGTGCACAATACAATATTATAAGAGGATTACAGTTAGAGGTTATATAGCAATTTCACATATAGCATACCACAGGGACTTTTGCATTAAAAGCAAGTGATCTGTATCTATAGGGGGAGCCGCCACAGTTGTCCATTCCTAAACCAAAGATAGAGGCTGATCCTGCGCAGCCATTCTAGTTAAATACCACGTAGTGTTCTTGAGGCTGTTATGAACGTGTAGCCGTGTAGTGGGGGGCAGAGTGGATATATAAGATTCCCAGAGATTGAAGAACTTGGCTACCTGGTTACCTCTGTCAACAATAGGCTCCACCCAGTCCATCCTGAATATATGGTGAAGTTTACTCAAAAATAATGGTATCTGTGGTGGCGTGCTATCCAACCACCCTTGTAAAATAGTTTTTTTCCTGGCCGCACTAAGGGCTATCAGTAGTTTTTTACATTCCGGTGGCATGCGAAGAGTGGGATCAATGATACCCAGAACTGCCCATTCAGGAGTAAAGGGCACATAGGTTATTAAATTAGCCTCCGCATACCTCCTAATGAGATGCCAAAAATATTGTACAATCCCACAAACAATGATATGTGTCAGCCTCGCTCTGGTGGCATCTTGGGCAAGAGTGTGTTTCCGACGTTCCCATATGGTAACGACGTAGCAGGGATAGATAAGTGTTATGATACACATTAAGAAATAATTCAGTGTACATGCTTGCTGGGAGGACCTTTAGGGAGTATAGTAGTGCTTTTTCCATTGTTGGTATGGTCAATCCAGGAAAATGAGCCAACAATTTGGACATGCCACCCGTCACAGTAGCGTGATCTAATATTGTCCTCAAAAAAGTGTAATGTATTGATATGGACTTGTGTTTCAGTACTGGGTGCTGTAGGCGGCTGTCTAGAGGGTTAGTCGAATCCCCCTCCGCAAAATGTGTAAGGATATGCCTAACGTAAAATTGTGTTTGCATAAATGGAAGGGGGGACGAGACCACCACATCATGTTTCGTTGAAACCTCTGAGAAGGTGAGCAGACGGTGGTCCTCCACCGATACCAATGACCGAATCGATATTATACCAGCCTCCCCCCATGTTATAAAGGGCTGGGCAGCCATGCCATCCAGAAACTCTGGGTTTTTAATTACGGCAAGTGTAGGGAGTAGTATTGATTCAATTTCGCGTTGTGGCGCAATATATGCCACATTTTCCTAGTAGACCACAGAAGTGGGTTAGACAGTCCGGGATCTCCCAATCGTGTTGATGAAGAAAACAAGTCAGACCCACATGTGCCAAAAAATTCTGTTCGAAGGATGTGTTTGTATATACAGAGCTATTTTGCAGCCAATCTCTCAAGTGTCTCAGAAGCGCAGCATGGTTATAAACAACAACATCCTTTAAAGTTAATACCGCCATTGGATTTGGGTTGAGCAAGTTTATGCAAAGCAATACGTGCCCGGCCACCCTTCCAAATAAAGGTTCTGATTAGCTTGTTAATCGTTTGGACGTCCAGTTTGGTCAGCAGTACGGGAAGTGTTTGCAGTGGATATAATATGCGCGGTATAGCCATTTTTACCAGGTTAGCCCTGCCTAGATATGACAGTGGAAGACGTTCCCATCCCTTGATATCGTCAGTTAGAGTATGTATGGCCTTACTGACATTGAGTTTGTAAAGTTCAGACAGATAGCGTGGCACCATAACCCCCAAATATTTAATATGAGTGGACACCCAATGCAAGGGAAAGTGTGAGGACCAACTCGGACATGTCACTACCATATAACAATAGCGCTTTAGATTTGTCCATATTGATACTAAAACCTGAAATGCGGCCAAATGATTGGATCATGTCAAGGATCAAGTCAAGGGAAGGCTCAGGGTCAGATATATACAGAAGGATATCGTCCGCAAAAGTGGACAGCCTAATTTCCTGTCCACCCACCTTTATACCCCGAAAATCTGACCAATATTGCAGTGTCCTAAGCAATGGATCGAGGGCCAGATTAAATAGCAGCGGCAACAGAGGGCATCCCTGACGGGTACCCCTTTCCAACAGGAACCGTTGGCCCCTGATTCCATTTATCAATAAAGAGGCAGATGGTCTGTCGTAGATGTATAGTACATAATTAATAAAGCCCGTATCAAAGCCTCTTTTCTCCAACACAGTAAACAAATGGGGCCACAAGACCATGTCAAAGGCCTTATTGGCATCAAGGCTAAAGAGCATGTTCGAGTCTGCACATGGAAACTGGGATGCCGCCGCCAGCGCAATACGTATTGCTTTAACCGCATGTATACCAGTTACAAAACCCATTTGTGTTGTGGTGAGTATATCAGGAAGAATGGACTGGAGCCGCGTCACCATTATCTTGGCCAGTAGTTTGTAATCAACATTTAATAGACTGATTGGTCTGTATGAGGAGAGAAAATTGGTGTCCCTAGCCGGTTTGGGGATAAGTGTAATAAATGCCTCATTAAATAAAGGTCCTTTCATGTATAGCTTAAAACAATTCCAATAGGGCAGGGACAATCTGGGCCTGTAACATGCGGTAGTAATCTCCCGACAGACCATCTGGACCCGGAGATTTACCATGAGGTAACTTGGAGATAACAGTGTTCATTTCCTCCGTCGTTATTTTTCCTACAAGAGCTTCTCTCTGGTCTCGAGTAAGAGGGGGCAATTCCTCATCTGTTAGCAGCTGGGATTGTATATCAGTATCTGTTTGTGTCGAGCTAAACAAGGATTGGAAATAGGATTGAAATTGTTCCACTATTTCCTGAGATTTGGTGATAATACAACCAGACCTGGGGTGGTGTATAGTGGTAATAACATGTCGTTTTTTGGGAGGCCAGGAAATGACCGCCAGTAATCTACCAGCCTTATTGCCCCATCTATAAAATGTATTCTTGGTAAAGTCTAAGGAGTGTTTTGCCTGGGTGGCTAAATAAGCTTCAAGCATGCACCTAGCCTGCTTGTACTCAGTAAGAGTAAGCCCTGTTGGAGTGGAAGTGTATGTTTGAAAAGCCGTGGACATTGCCTCTTTTAACGCAGTGTATTCCAATTTGGATTCCCTTTTTTTCCAGGAGACATAACTAATAATATGACCCCTTATCACTTCCTTAGAGGCGTTCCAAAAGGTATCAGGTCTAACCCAGTAATCTATATTTTCATCTACATAATTAGTCCAATGGTAGGTGAGGTACAATTTAAAATCCTCCGAGTCTGCCAAGTATTGTGGGTATCTCCAAATACGATCAGTCGAGTGCATATGGGGGGGGGGGGGTTAATGCCAGCGTGACAGGGGCATGATCAGAGATCAATATGTCAAGTATATCCACCACAGCAACCTGGGATATTAAGTTATCAGCAATTAAGAACCTGTCAATACGAGACAACGGTCCATGTGCCAGTGACAAATGGGTATGTGTTTTGTCGGTTGGATGTAACAATTGACCGAAAGTGACCTCACCGCTGAGCAGAAAGTTCCCACCATTGGTTACAATGGAGCGCATAGGCGCTACATTGTAACACTGCCGCGTGCTGCCTGTCAGTCAGTACAGGAGAACACAGCCGATCAGAAGGGTGCCACAACGTGGCGCTCCCTGATTGGCTGATGGAACCCACTTAGACAGAAGTCAGAGTGGGTTTCTGGCAGTCGGGGAAAGGGGACCCATGTGAAAACATGGGTCCCCTTTCAGTGCGTGGCTCGGGTCTCCGTTTTTTAATTTTAATCAAGTACCTGGATTACAAATGGATTCTACGAGGAGCCTGGTACCCTGGATCTGGTGAGTATAATTTATTCAACAGGTACCCCAAGGATTCTACTGGACAAGAGGACCGACCTGCGTGGGGGCATAGGTAAGTATGTATGTATGTTTGTGTGGATGTATGTAATAAAACTTTACTTTCAAGGTGTGTGTGTCTTGTCTTTTTTGGGGTATTTTTTTAGTAATAGTACTACAGGTACCAGCGGGCCCGTTTTTCCGCCGCATGCTGGTACTTGTGGTTCTCCAAGTACCAGCATGTGGGGGAGGCTTGCTGGGACTTGTAGTACTGCTACTAAAAACAATATCTTTACATTTTAAACAAAGGCTATCAGCCCCCCATCCGCAGCCCATTGGATGGGGGGCACAGCCTCGGGCTTCACCCCTGGCCCTTGGGTGGCTGGGGGGGACGCCTTGATTGAAGGGGTCCCCACTCCCCCAGGGTACCCCGGCCAGGGGTGACTAGTTGGGTAGTTAATGCCATGGCCGCAGGGCACTATATAAAAGTGACCCCCGGCTGTGGCATTATCTGTCCAGCTAGTGGAGCCCGGTGCTGGTTTTAAAAATACGGGGGACCCCTACTCTTTTTGTCCCCTGTATTTTTGAAACCAGGACCAGGCGCAGAGCCCGATGCTGGTTGCTTAAATATGGGGGAACCCCTGTAATTTCCCCCCCCATATTTCTGCAACCGGGATCGGTTCAAAGAGCCCGAGGCTGGTTATGCTTAGGAGGGGGGACCCTACGCAATTTTTAAAAAAAAAATTAACAGTTTCCCACCCCTTCCCACTGATATACAGGCACGGATCTCATGGATCCGTGCATGCCTATCCAATCACGGCTCAAAAAAGCAGGTTTGTTTTTTTTAGCACTTTTTTACGAGTTGTAATTTTTCACGGCAGTGTTTTTTTTTTTTTTGCTTTGCACTTCTTAGTAAATGACCGAGATTCATACTTAAACAGCCGCGTTTTGACCGATGGTGTATTCATTCGTAATTTTTTTCTTGGACTTCCCAAAAAATACGAATGCCCTCATCACTGCCGTGATTTGAGTTTAGTAAATTACCGAGATGACACTTTGAAGAAAAAACGGCATCTCGGTTAAAAATCGGGACCTTAGTAAATATACCCCCCTGTTTCCATAGCCTCTGTTCTCCTCAAACCTTTGTCTGTCCTACCATAAGGCGACACCTTCTGGCTCTGTATTGGGTGGGTTACATTAAAGGGGCTGACTACAGAACACTTTCAGATAGACCTACTTTAACATGTCCAGGCATGTCCTCTAGCACACAATAGATGTTAACTAAATGAACCTTAATTAATCTGATTGTGTGGCCTGGAATCCATTGTGTGGGGAAGAATGAGGGGGGTGTATGGACTGACATCTGAGAATGGCTGTATCTCCAACAGCAAACAAACAGGTTATCAAAGCAGTCACATGGGGGGGGGGACGACGACATTATTTTACAAACTATAATACAATAACCAGTACATTCATATATACAGGTATACATCTTCATATGCATTCTGAACAAAACATCAGGCTAGACATATTATTCCCTGATAAACACAAACACATATAACAGAGGGATAATGTTTCACAATAGTATGTGATGTCCAGTTCTATTGGGAATCCAGGCAGCATGCTGTATAGGTGATAACCAAGTTCTGTCTTGTCTCTTTACACTAACGCACTGAATCCAGAAACAGGCTGGCAAAAAGTACTCAAGAGCCAGCTGGGGCTGCGTACGTTACACTGTCTTCCATCCTCTTGGAATGCCGGAACTTCGGGACTCAGGACTGGATCCTCCTCACAACAGATACGAGTCTACGAGGATGGGGAGCTCTCACCCAAGGTGCGCAGTTCCAGGGAAGGTGGTCTGCCCAGGAGGCCCTTCTTCCATTCAACATTCTGGAACTTCGGGCTATCCACAATGCTCTGCTTCAGGCGTCTCCTCTACTAAGGGATCGGGCAATTCAGGTGCAGTCAGACAATGCCACGGCGGTGGCATATATCAATCGACAAAGAGGGACAAAAAGCAGGGCCTGCATGCGAGAAGTGTCAAGAATACTCCTTTGGGCAGAAAAGCGTTGTCCACAATCTTCATTCCGGGAGTGGACAACTGAGAGGTGATCCTCCTAAGCCGCCACGACCTCCACCCGGGGGAGTGGGGATTATACCCTCAGATGTTCCAACTGATCGACAGGTCGGATTGCCCACAGATCGACTTGATGGCCTCTCATCTCAACAATATAGCAATTAATGTTCTATTAAAAAACATTAAAGGAGCGCTGTTTACTGATCAAAAATCATTTAATAATACATAATAAAAATTATTTTTTATCTGTAAACAGCGCTCCTTTAATGTTTTTTAATAGAACATTAATTGCTATATTCTTGTATCAGGCATCCAGGTGCCCTTTAGGAGCTGCTATTATATTGCTTAATTGTCAATCAGGTGTGCTTTTTAAAGTTTACATTTTTTAAAAATTCCAGCGCCCGATATAAAGGAGTATATACTCCTTATCCTTTTCTTTCTCATCTCAACAAGAAGCTTCGCTGCTATTGCGCACGGAGTAGGGACCCTCAGGCGAACGCAGTGGATGGACTGACTTATCTTTGGCCTTACCAGCTGGTCTACCCGTTTTCTCCGATCCCTCTGATCCCGAGGGTGCTCAAGCGGATCAGACATCAAAGAGTGGAAGCAATCTTGATTGATCTGGATTGGCCCCGAAGGGCGTGGTACACGGCTATTCTGGACATGACTGTACAGGACCCTTGGCCTCTACCACTAAGGGATCTTCTTCAATAAGGACCCTTCGTCTACCTGGACTTACGGCTGCTTAGTTTGATGAAATGGAAGTTGAGCGGAACAGCCTAGCTCACAAAGGGCTTTCCAAAAAGGTCATTGCCACTATGGTACAAGCCAGAAAACCTGTGACGTCAAAACACTATCATAATATCTTGCGGAGATATGTCTCTTGGTGCGAAGAACGCACATATCCCTCTTCGAAATTCCACTTAGGAAGGTTCCTGTTTCCTGCAGCCTGGAGTAGATAAGGGCTTACGTCTGGGATCCATTAAGGTCCAGATTTCAGCTCTTTCCATCTTCTTCCAGAAGAAGTTGTCTCTCTTGACGGAAGTTCAGACCTTCTTGCAAGGGGTGCTTTATATACAACCTCCCTTTGTGCCCCCTATGACACCTTGGGATCTAGATGTTATGTTACGTTTTCTACAGTCTTCCAGGTTTGAACCTCTGGTGATGGTAGAAGACAAGTACCTCACGTGGAAGACGGTGATGTTACTGGCCCTGGCTTCTGCTAAGCATGTCTCAGAATTGGGGGCCTTGTCGTGCAAAAGTCCATACTCATACTCGACAGCAGTTCAACCTATTGTGATTCTGTCAAGTTCTGGCACTGCTTCTATTCCAGATGCATTGGATGCTGTATGAGCCTTACAGGTCTATGTCAAAAGGACGGCTCACATCAGAAAGATGGATTCCTTGTTGTTGCTGTATGATGCACGTAAAATGGGTTGCCCTGCTTCAAAGCAGGCCATTGCTCATTGGATTAACTTACTATCCAACAGGTTTATGTGTCGGCAGCCTTACCGGTTCCACAGTCTCTGAAGGCCCACTCTAATAGATTGGTGGGTTCTTCCTGGGCGGCTGCCCGTGGAGTCTCGGCCCTACAACTATGCCGAGCTGCTACCTGGTCGGGGACTAACACCTTTGTGAAGTTCTACAAATTTGATACCCCGACCAAAGAGGATACCCAGTTTGGGCAGGCGGTGTTGCAGTTGTCTCTGCACGTTCCCGCCCGTTCTGGAAACTTTGGGACATTCCCATCATACTAATTCTGTCCACAATATCCCTTATGGACTACAAGAAAAGGATTTACCGTTAGGTATATTAAAATCCTATTTACTCCCTTGGTCTGCGCGATACTGCCCTATCCTGGCTGTCCTCCTACGTTTCTGACGGTTCCTTCCGTCCCCCCGTCCCCCACTTCCTCTAGCAGTCAGTGTCCCCAAGGTTCTGTTCTGGGCCTCTCCTTTTCTCTATCTAAACATCCTCTTTATCTCTTCCTGAATGTCCCAGCGCTTTCTTAAACTTATGTGTAACGCTGAGCTGATCATCTTCCCTGCCTCCCGCATAAATTCTCCTCCCATAATTATCTATTGATGGCACTACTATCGCCTCTAGCCCCCAAGTGCGCTGTCTTGGAGTAATCCTCGTCTCCTACATCTCCTTCACACCACACATTCAGCACCTTTCACAGTACTGTCATTTCCATCTCAAAAATATTTCAGACCCATTCTCATCCAGAATGCTACTAAAACCCTCATCCACTCACTGGTCATCTCCAGATTGGACGACTGTAATCTCCTTTATGGCATCTCTGACATACGCCTCTCTCCACTCCAATCTATCCTCAGTGCTGCCGCCCATCTCATCTTCCTCACCAAACGTACAACATCCACCTCCCCTCTCATGCAGGACCTTCACTGGCTCCCCTTCCCTTTCAGAATACAAATCAAGCTTCTCACATTCAAAGTCCTCACCCACTCTTCTCCCTCTTGCATGTGACCTCATCTCTCTGTACACTACCACCCATCCTCTTCTCTCTGCTAATGCTCGCCGCCTCTCCTGCCAACTGATTACCTCCTCCCAGTCCTACCTATTTTGCACGTGCTCTCCCCATCTCACTCTTCACAAAACTTCAAATGGGCTCTCAAGGCCCACTTCTATACCAAACCCAGCCAATTGTCCTCCTAACCCTCTTATCCACGCTCAGTCTTCCGTTTCTATGTCACCCTGGTGTGTTAGCCCTATCTACAGTAATAATACAGGGACATGACTGGGGAGGTGAGGGGATCTGGGAGTGTCACAGTGACATCACTTATATCTATAGTAATAATACAGGGCATGACTGGAGAGGTGAGAGAATCTGGCAGTGTTTACAGTGATATTGATGTCTCCCCCATTTTGCAGGGTTGCAAAGTAGTGAAGAAGACATCTGTTGAGTGTGAGACACCCAGCAGCCATCCCCGTATGTCAGGTGGACTGAGCAGAACTAAGAGCCCCATCACGGTGCCTCCACCTCACTCACTGATACACGAGAGGCACAGTGATCAGAAGATCCTGGAACTCACCAAGATCAATCAGCTACTGACTGGAGAAGTGACTGCTGGGAATGGGACATTATACAGTAACACTGGGGGACGTGTCTGTGTGATGACTGGAGAGGTGACTGCTGGGAATGGGGCATTATCCAGTAACACCAGGGGACGTGTCTGGGTGATGACTGGAGAGGTGACTACTGGAAATGGGACATTATACAGTAACACCAGGGGATGTGTCTGGGTGATGACTGGAGAGGTAACTGCTGGGAATGGGACATTATACAGTAATACCAGGGGACGTGTCTGGGCGATGACTGGAGAGGTAACTGCTGGGAATGGGACATTCTACAGTAACACCAGGGGACGTGTCTGGGTGATGACTGGAGAGGTGACTACTGGGAATGGGACGTTATACAGTAACATCAGGGGACTTGTCTGGGTGATGACTGAAGAGGTGACTGCTGGGAATGGGACATTATACAGTAATACCAGGGGACGTGTCTGGGTGATGACTTCTGTAATAAGTGTTTATTACTCACCTGTGCTGATATCTGTTGGGATCTCCTCCTCCTTACACTGCTAATCACCCCTCACATACGTCTCTACTTCTCCCTCTATATCTTCTGCCTTCATATCAGTCACATACGTCTCTTCTTCTCCCTCTATATCTTCTGCGTATATGGAACGTATGGTGTAACTAGATCTGACTCCTGTCACTCTCGCCAGTAATAATGTTACTTATACATTTCCTTTTCTGTATATGTAACGTATGGTGTAACTAGATTGGACTCCTGTCATTTTCACCAGTAATAATGTTACTTATATAATTCCCCTTCTGTATATGGAACGTATGGTGTAACTAGATCTGACGCCTGTCACTCTCACCAGTAATGTTACTTATACATTTCCCCTCCTGCATATGCAAAGTATGGTGTAACTAGATTGACTCCTGTCATTCTCACCAGTAATAATGTTGCTTATACATTTCCCCTTCTGCATATGTAATGTATGGTGTAACTAAATCTGACTCCTGTCATTCTCACCAGTAATAATGTTACTTATACATTTCCCCTTATGTATATGTAACGTATGGTGTAACTAGATCTGACTCCTGTCATTCTCACCAGTAATAATGTTACTTATACATTTCCCCTTCTGTATATGTAATGTATGGTGTAACTAGATCTGACTCCTGTCATTCTCACCAGTAATAATGTTACTTATACATCACTTTCCTCCCAATAGAACTCACAGAACTTTACACTCACATTTACACAGAGCACAAGATACACAATAAGTAGAACAGAATAAAGACCTCAGCATGTGGGATGTATATTTAGGAAGTGAAGGAACATTAATGAAACATGTGAGTAACAGTCATCAGTCTGTTTGTGGTCTCCAGGGTGGAGGTCTCTTGGACTGTGCGAGGCAGCAGGTTCCATGGTCAGGGCTGCATAGCTAACAGATCAACCACAAATGAAATACGGCAGATTCTTGGTACTGCTGGTAACAGTCTGAGGGGGAGAGGTAGGGAATTCCAGAGAAAGGGAGCAGCACGTGAAAAATCTTGGATAGGAGTGGGAGGAAGTAATCAGAAGACAGGCGGGTCGGCGTGCATTAGCATATGGACCTGTTTCGCTAGGACCGAGTCACAGCCAACTGGCATCACCGACACCTGGAGCTCAGCTAGACATTTAGTATTGGTATTGTTTTCAGTACCCGGAGCAAAGACAGGTTATCTGCATAGTAGAGGTAAAGGAGGACATGACGTCTTATTATTTCACCAGTAGCAGCATGTATATTGTAAAAAAAAAAAAAACACAGGACATAGGATAAAACCTGAAGGAACAATGCAGGGAAATGGTGAAGATGAGTATACTCCAGATTAAAATGGTTCCCCAGCTGTGTGATGTCTACTGTGTCCAACAAGAGCTGATTTATTAATCACTCAGAGCATGCAAATGGCTTCACACCTCTGTGAGTTCTCTCATGTTGAACAAGATGTGATTTCCGTATAAACCCTTTCCCACACTCCGAACATGAAAATGGCCTCTTACCTGTGTGATTTCTCTCATGTCTAACAAGATGTGATTTCTGTATAAACCCTTTCCCACACTCAGAACATGAAAATGGCTTCTCTCCAGTGTGACTTCTCTCATGTGTAACAAGATATGACTTGAGTGAAAAACCTTTTCCACACTCAGAACATGAAAATGGCTTCTCTCCAGTGTGACTTCTCTCATGTTGAACAAGATTCCATTTCAGTAAAAAACATTTCCCACACTCAGAACATGTAAATGGCTTCACTCCGGTGTGACTTCTCTCATGTATAACAAGATATGACTTGTGTGAAAAACCTTTTCCACACTCAGAACAAGAAAATGGCTTCTCTCCAGTGTGACTTCTCTCATGTTGAACAAGATTCGATTTCAGTGAAAAACATTTCCCACACTCAGAACATGTAAATGGCTTCTCTCCGGTGTGACTTCTCTCATGTCTGACAAGAGTTGATTTCTGTGCAAAACATTTCCCACACTCAGAACATGAAAATGGCCCCTCTCCGGTGTGATTTCTCGCATGTTGAACAAGACATGATTTGTGTGAAAAACGTTTTCCACAATCAGAACATGAAAATGGCTTCTCTCCGGTGTGACTTCTCTCATGTTGAACAAGATTCGATTTCAGTGAAAAACATTTCCCACATTCAGAACATGTAAATGGCTTCACTTCAGTGTGACTTCTCTCATGTATAACAAGAAATGACTTGTATGAAAAACCTTTTCCACACTCAGAACAAGAAAATGGCTTCTCTCCGGTGTGACTTCTCTCATGTATAACAAGAAATGATTTCCGTGTAAAACATTTCCCACACTCACAACATGTAAATGGCTTCTCTCCGGTGTGACTTCTCTCATGTCTAATAAGAGTTGATTTCAGTGCAAAACATTTCCCACACTCAGAACATGATAATGGCTTCTCTCCGGTGTGACTTCTCTCATGTCTGATAAGAGTTGATTTCACTGCAAAACATTTCCCACACTCAGAACATGAAAATGGCTTCTCTCCGGTGTGACTTCTCTCATGTTGAACAAGATGTGATTTCCGTGTAAAACATTTCCCACACTCAGAACATGAAAATGGCTTCTCTCCGGTGTGACTTCTCTCATGTTGAACAAGATGTAATTTCCGTGTAAAACATTTCCCACACTCAGAACATGTAAATGGACTGTCACCTATGTGAGTTTTCTGATGTATGACATAATTTGATTTGGATGTAAAACATTTCCCACACTCAGAACATGAAAATGGCTTCTCTCCGGTGTGACTTCTCTCATGTTGAACAAGATGTGATTTCCGTGTAAAACATTTCCCACACTCAGAACATGAAAATGGCTTCTCTCCGGTGTGACTTCTCTTATGTTGAACAAGATGTGATTTCCGTGTAAAACATTTCCCACACTCAGAACATGAAAATGGCTTCTCTCCGGTGTGACTTCTCTCATGTTGAACAAGATGTAATTTCCGTGTAAAACATTTCCCACACTCAGAACATGTAAATGGACTGTCACCTATGTGAGTTTTCTGATGTATGACATAATTTGATTTGGATGTAAAACATTTCCCACACTCAGAACATGAAAATAGCTTCTCACCGGTGTGACTTCTCTCATGTATAACAAGAAATGATTTCGGTGCAAAACATTTCCCACACTCAGAACATGGAAATTGCCTCTCACCTGCCTTAGCTGGCTGATGTGCAATACGCTTTGTGTTCTGTGTAAAACATGGTGCAGCTATAGAACAGGGAAACACTGTATCTACTGTCAGAGCTGTAACAGATGCACCAATATCAGAGTGATCAGGAGAACATTTCCCAGGATCAGAGGGATCAGCTGATAGAGCTGGATGTACAATTGGGGTAATGAGATTAGTTCCTGGAGAATCCTGTCTACTGTCATCTTTTATTTCACAATCCGGGGATGATATTAGATGTCCTTCTGAGATATTCCTGCTTGTGTGCCCATCTGCTGGAAATAAAATACATTTTGGAAATGTGAATTTTCATAAAACAATTAAAATCTGGTAAAGATCATGATCAAAACTGGAAAATTACTATAAAATGAGTAGACAAGACCCAGGGTGTTACATGGTACAATATATAATTCTCTAACAGACACTGTATCCAGTACTGTATTTCTGGCATTGCTTTTATATTTATCTTGAAAATAATACTAGGAAGCTTGGACAGGAGTGTTACTAACACTGAGAGAACATGTGGTATTACTAGAGGTGGCATAGGCTGTGCAGTAATATAACATCACCTGTGCATACATTTAGGTAACACTGAGATCATGTGGGATTACTAGAGGTGACATGGGTTGTGCAGTAATATAACATCACCTGTGCATACATTTAGGTAACACTGAGATCATGTGGGATTACTAGAGGTGACATGGGCTGTGCAGTAATATAACATCACCTGTGCATACATTTAGGCAACACTGAGAGATAATATGGGATTACTAGAGGTGACATGGACTGTGCAGTAATATAACATCTCCTGTGCGTACATTTAGGTAACACTGAGATCATGTGGGATTACTAGAGGTGACATGGGCTGTGCAGTAATATAACATCACCTGTGCATACATTTAGGCAACACTGAGAGATAATATGGGATTACTAGAGGTGACATGGGCAGTGCAGTAATATAACATCGCCTGTGCATACATTTAGGCAACACTGAGATCATGTGGGATTACTAGAGGTGACATGGGCAGTGCAGTAATATAACATCGCCTATGCATACATTTAGGTAACACTGAGATCATGTGGGATTACTAGAGGTGACACGGGCTGTGCAGTAATATAACATCGCCTGTGCATACATTTAGGTAACACTGAGATCATGTGGGATTACTAGAGGTGACACGGGCTGTGCAGTAATATAACATCGCCTGTGCATACATTTAGGTAACACTGAGATCATGTGGGATTACTAGAAGTGACATGGGCTGTGCAGTAATATAACATCGCCTGTGCATACATTTAGGTAACACTGAGAGATCATGTGGGATTACTAGAGGTGACATGGGCTGTTCAGTAATATAACATCTCCTGTGCGTACATTTAGGTAACACTGAGATCATGTGGGATTACTAGAGGTGACATGGGCTGTGCAGTAATATAACATCACCTGTGCATACATTTAGGCAACACTGAGAGATAATATGGGATTACTAGAGGTGACATGGGCAGTGCAGTAATATAACATCGCCTGTGCATACATTTAGGCAACACTGAGATCATGTGGGATTACTAGAGGTGACACGGGCTGTGCAGTAATATAACATCGCCTGTGCATACATTTAGATAACACTGAGAGATCATGTGGGATTACTAGAGGTGACATGGGCTGTGCAGTAATATAACAGCGCCATGTGCATACATTTAGGCAACACTGAGAGATAATATGGGATTACTAGAGGTGACATGGGCAGTGCAGTAATATAACATCGCCTGTGCATACATTTAGGTAACACTGAGATCATGTGGGATTACTAGAGGTGACATGGGCTGTGCAGTAATATAACATCGCCAGTGCATACATTTAGGTAACACTGAGATCATGTGGGATTACTAGAGGTGACATGGGCTGTGCAGTAATATAACATCGCCAGTGCATACATTTAGGTAACACTGAGATCATGTGGAATTACTAGAGGTGACATGGGCTGTGCAGTAATATAACATCTCCTGTGCGTACATTTAGGTAACACTGAGAGATCATGTGGGATTACTAGAGGTGACATGGGCTGTGCAGTAATATAACATCTCCTGTGCGTACATTTAGGTAACACAGAGATCATGTGGGATTTACTAGAGGTGACATGGGCTGTGCAGTAATATAACATCGCCTGTGCATACATTTAGGTAACACTGAGATCATGTGGGATTACTAGAGGTGACATGGGCTGTGCAGTAATATAACATTTCCTGTGCATACATTTAGGTAACACTGAGAGATCATGTGGGATTACTAGAGGTGACATGGGCTGTGCAGTAATATAACATCACCTGTGCATACATTTAGGCAACACTGAGAGATAATATGGGATTACTAGAGGTGACATGGGCAGTGCAGTAATATAACATCGCCTGTGCATACATTTAGGCAACACTGAGATCATGTGGGATTACTAGAGGTGACATGGGCAGTGCAGTAATATAACATCGCCTATGCATACATTTAGGTAACACTGAGATCATGTGGGATTACTAGAGGTGACACGGGCTGTGCAGTAATATAACATCGCCTGTGCATACATTTAGGTAACACTGAGATCATGTGGGATTACTAGAGGTGACACGGGCTGTGCAGTAATATAACATCGCCTGTGCATACATTTAGGTAACACTGAGATCATGTGGGATTACTAGAAGTGACATGGGCTGTGCAGTAATATAACATCGCCTGTGCATACATTTAGGTAACACTGAGAGATCATGTGGGATTACTAGAGGTGACATGGGCTGTTCAGTAATATAACATCTCCTGTGCGTACATTTAGGTAACACTGAGATCATGTGGGATTACTAGAGGTGACATGGGCTGTGCAGTAATATAACATCACCTGTGCATACATTTAGGCAACACTGAGAGATAATATGGGATTACTAGAGGTGACATGGGCAGTGCAGTAATATAACATCGCCTGTGCATACATTTAGGCAACACTGAGATCATGTGGGATTACTAGAGGTGACACGGGCTGTGCAGTAATATAACATCGCCTGTGCATACATTTAGATAACACTGAGAGATCATGTGGGATTACTAGAGGTGACATGGGCTGTGCAGTAATATAACAGCGCCATGTGCATACATTTAGGCAACACTGAGAGATAATATGGGATTACTAGAGGTGACATGGGCAGTGCAGTAATATAACATCGCCTGTGCATACATTTAGGTAACACTGAGATCATGTGGGATTACTAGAGGTGACATGGGCTGTGCAGTAATATAACATCGCCAGTGCATACATTTAGGTAACACTGAGATCATGTGGGATTACTAGAGGTGACATGGGCTGTGCAGTAATATAACATCGCCAGTGCATACATTTAGGTAACACTGAGATCATGTGGAATTACTAGAGGTGACATGGGCTGTGCAGTAATATAACATCTCCTGTGCGTACATTTAGGTAACACTGAGAGATCATGTGGGATTACTAGAGGTGACATGGGCTGTGCAGTAATATAACATCTCCTGTGCGTACATTTAGGTAACACAGAGATCATGTGGGATTTACTAGAGGTGACATGGGCTGTGCAGTAATATAACATCGCCTGTGCATACATTTAGGTAACACTGAGATCATGTGGGATTACTAGAGGTGACATGGGCTGTGCAGTAATATAACATTTCCTGTGCATACATTTAGGTAACACTGAGAGATCATGTGGGATTACTAGAGGTGACATGGGCTGTGCAGTAATATAACATCGCCTGTGCATACATTTAGGTAGCACTGAGAGATCATGTGGGATTACTAGAGGTGACATGGACTGTGCAGTAATATAACATCTCCTGTGCGTACATTTAGGTAACACTGAGAGATCATGTGGGATTACTAGAGGTGACATGGGCTGTGCAGTAATATAACATCGCCTGTGCGTACATTTAGATAACACAGAGATCATGTGGGATTACTAGAGGAGACATGGGATGTGCAGTAATATAACATCGCCTGTGCATACATTTAGGTAACACTGAGAGATCATGTGGGATTACTAGAGGTGACATGGGCTGTTCAGTAATATAACATCTCCTGTGCGTACATTTAGGTAACACTGAGATCATGTGGGATTACTAGAGGTGACATGGGCTGTGCAGTAATATAACATCACCTGTGCATACATTTAGGCAACACTGAGAGATAATATGGGATTACTAGAGGTGACATGGGCAGTGCAGTAATATAACATCGCCTGTGCATACATTTAGGCAACACTGAGATCATGTGGGATTACTAGAGGTGACACGGGCTGTGCAGTAATATAACATCGCCTGTGCATACATTTAGATAACACTGAGAGATCATGTGGGATTACTAGAGGTGACATGGGCTGTGCAGTAATATAACAGCGCCATGTGCATACATTTAGGCAACACTGAGAGATAATATGGGATTACTAGAGGTGACATGGGCAGTGCAGTAATATAACATCGCCTGTGCATACATTTAGGTAACACTGAGATCATGTGGGATTACTAGAGGTGACATGGGCTGTGCAGTAATATAACATCGCCAGTGCATACATTTAGGTAGCACTGAGATCATGTGGGATTACTAGAGGTGACATGGACTGTGCAGTAATATAACATCTCCTGTGCGTATATTTAGGTAACACTGAGAGATCATGTGGGATTACTAGAGGTGACATGGGCTGTGCAGTAATATAACATCGCCTGTGCGTACATTTAGATAACACAGAGATCATGTGGGATTACTAGAGGTGACATGGGCAGTGCAGTAATATAACATCGCCTGTGCATACAGTTAGGTAACACTGAGATCATGTGGGATTACTAGAGATGACATGGGCTGTGCAGTAATATAACATCACCTGTGCATACATTTAGGTAACACTGAGATCATGTGGGATTTCCAGAGGTGACATGGGCTGTGCAGTAATATAACATTGCCTGTGCATACATTTAGGTAACACTGAGAGATCATGTGGGATTACTAGAGGTGACATGGGCTGTGCAGTAATATAACATCGCCTGTGCGTACATTTAGGTAACACAGAGATCATGTGGGATTACTAGAGGTGACACGGGCTGTGCAGTAATATAACACCGCCTGTGCATACATTTAGGTAACACTGAGAGATCATGTGGGATTACTAGAGGTGACATGGGCTGTGCAGTAATATAACATCGCCTGTGCGTACATTTAGGTAACACAGAGATCATGTGGGATTACTAGAGGTGACACGGGCTGTGCAGTAATATAACACCGCCTGTGCATACATTTAGGTAACACTGAGAGAACATGTGGGATTACTAGAGGTGACATGGGCTGTGCAGTAATATAACATCGCCTGTGCATACATTTAGGTAACACTGAGAGATCATGTGGGATTACTAGAGGTGACATGGGCTGTGCAGTAATATAACATCGCATGTGCATACATTTAGGTAACACTGAGATCATGTGGGATTACTAGAGGTGACATGGGCTGTGCAGTAATATAACATCGCCTGTGCATACATTTAGGTAACACTGAGATCATGTGGGATTACTAGAGGTGACATGGGCTGAGCAGTAATATAACATCTCCTGTGCATACATTTAGGTAACACTGAGAGATCATGTGGGATTACTAGAGGTGACATGGGCTGTGCAGTAATTTAACATCTCATGTGCGTACATTTAGGTAACACTGAGAGATCATGTGGGATTACTAGAGGTGACATGGACTGTGCAGTAATATAACATCGCCTGTGCATACATTTAGGTAACACTGAGATCATGTGGGATAACTAGAGGTGACATGGGCTGTGCAGTAATATAACATCGCATGTGCATACATTTAGGTAACACTGAGATCATGTGGGATTACTAGAGGTGACATGGGCTGTGCAGTAATATAACATCGCCTGTGCATACATTTAGGTAACACTGAGATCATGTGGGATTACTAGAGGTGACATGGACTGTGCAGTAATATAACATCGCCTGTGCATACATTTAGGTAACACCGAGATCATGTGGGATTACTAGAGGTGACATGGGCTGTGCAGTAATATAACATCTCCTGTGCATACATTTAGGTAACACTGAGAGATCATGTGGGATTACTAGAGGTGACATGGGCTGTGCAGTAATATAACATCTCCTGTGCGTACATTTAGGTAACACTGAGAGATCATGTGGGATTACTAGAGGTGACATGGGCTGTGCAGTAATATAACATCGCCTGTGCGTACATTTAGGTAACACAGAGATCATGTGGAATTACTAGAGGTGACATGGGCTGTGCAGTGATATAACATCGCCTGTGCATACATTTAGGTAACACTGAGATCATGTGGTATTACCATAGGTGACATGGGCTGTGCAGTAATATAACATCGCCTGTGCATACATTTAGGTAACACTGAGATCATGTGGGATTACTAGAGGTGACATGGGCTGTGCAGTAATATAACATCACCTGTGCATACATTTAGGTAACACTGAGATCATGTGGGATTACCATAGGTGACATGGGCTGTGCAGTAATATAACATCGCCTGTGCATACATTTAGGTAACACTGAGAGATCATGTGGGATTACTAGAGATGACATGGGCTGTGTAGTAATATAACATCGCCTGTGTATAGATTTAGGTAACACTGAGAGATCATGTGGGATTACTAGAGGTGACATGGGCTCTGCAGTAATATAACATATCCTGTGCATACATTTAGGTAACACTGAGAGATCATGTGACATTACTAGAGATGACATGGGCTGTGTAGTAATATAACATCGCCTGTGCATACATTTAGGTAACACTGAGAGATCATGTGGGATTACTAGAGATGACATGGGCTGTGTAGTAATATAACATCGCCTGTGCATACATTTAGGTAACACTGAGAGATCATGTGGGATTACTAGAGATGACATGGGCTGTGCAGTAATATAACATCGCCTGTGCACACATTTAGGTAACACAGAGAACATGTGGGATTACTAGAGGTGACATGGGCTGTGCAGTGATATAACATCGCCTGTGCATACATTTAGGTAACACTGAGATCATGTGGTATTACCATAGGTGACATGGGCTGTGCAGTAATATAACATCGCCTGTGCATACATTTAGGTAACACTGAGATCATGTGGGATTACTAGAGGTGACATGGGCTGTGCAGTAATATAACATCACCTGTGCATACATTTAGGTAACACTGAGATCATGTGGGATTACTAGAGGTGACATGGGCTGTGCAGTAATATAACATCGCCTGTGCATACATTTAGGTAACACTGAAATCATGTGGGATTACTAGAGGTGACATGGGCTGTGCAGTAATATAACATCGCCTGTGCATACATTTAGGTAACACTGAGAGATCATGTGGTATTACTAGAGGTGACATGGGCAGTGCAGTAATATAACATCACCTGTGCATACATTTAGATAACACTGAGATCATGTGGGATTACTAGAGGTGACATGGGCTGTGCAGTAATATAACATCGCCTGTGCATACATTTAGGTAACACTGAGATCATGTGGGATTACTAGAGGTGACATGGGCTGTGCAGTAATATAACATCGCCTGTGCATACATTTAGGTAACACTGAGATCATGTGGGATTACTAGAGGTGACATGGGCTGTGCAGTAATATAACATCGCCTGTGCATACATTTAGGTAACACTGAGAGATCATGTGGGATTACTAGAGGTGACATGGGCTGTGCAGTAATATAACATTTCCTGTGCATACATTTAGGTAACACTGAGAGATCATGTGGGATTACTAGAGGTGACATGGGCTGTGCAGTAATATAGCATCGCCTGTGCATACATTTAGGTAGCACTGAGAGATCATGTGGGATTACTAGAGGTGACATGGACTGTGCAGTAATATAACATCTCCTGTGCGTATATTTAGGTAACACTGAGAGATCATGTGGGATTACTAGAGGTGACATGGGCTGTGCAGTAATATAACATCGCCTGTGCGTACATTTAGATAACACAGAGATCATGTGGGATTACTAGAGGTGACATGGGCAGTGCAGTAATATAACATCGCCTGTGCATACAGTTAGGTAACACTGAGATCATGTGGGATTACTAGAGATGACATGGGCTGTGCAGTAATATAACATCACCTGTGCATACATTTAGGTAACACTGAGATCATGTGGGATTTCCAGAGGTGACATGGGCTGTGCAGTAATATAACATTGCCTGTGCATACATTTAGGTAACACTGAGAGATCATGTGGGATTACTAGAGGTGACATGGGCTGTGCAGTAATATAACATCGCCTGTGCGTACATTTAGGTAACACAGAGATCATGTGGGATTACTAGAGGTGACACGGGCTGTGCAGTAATATAACACCGCCTGTGCATACATTTAGGTAACACTGAGAGATCATGTGGGATTACTAGAGGTGACATGGGCTGTGCAGTAATATAACATCGCCTGTGCGTACATTTAGGTAACACAGAGATCATGTGGGATTACTAGAGGTGACACGGGCTGTGCAGTAATATAACACCGCCTGTGCATACATTTAGGTAACACTGAGATCATGTGGGATTACTAGAGGTGACATGGGCTGTGCAGTAATATAACATCGCCTGTGCATACATTTAGGTAACACTGAGAGATCATGTGGGATTACTAGAGGTGACATGGGCTGTGCAGTAATATAACATCGCATGTGCATACATTTAGGTAACACTGAGATCATGTGGGATTACTAGAGGTGACATGGGCTGTGCAGTAATATAACATCGCCTGTGCATACATTTAGGTAACACTGAGATCATGTGGGATTACTAGAGGTGACATGGGCTGAGCAGTAATATAACATCTCCTGTGCATACATTTAGGTAACACTGAGAGATCATGTGGGATTACTAGAGGTGACATGGGCTGTGCAGTAATTTAACATCTCATGTGCGTACATTTAGGTAACACTGAGAGATCATGTGGGATTACTAGAGGTGACATGGACTGTGCAGTAATATAACATCGCCTGTGCATACATTTAGGTAACACTGAGATCATGTGGGATAACTAGAGGTGACATGGGCTGTGCAGTAATATAACATCGCATGTGCATACATTTAGGTAACACTGAGATCATGTGGGATTACTAGAGGTGACATGGGCTGTGCAGTAATATAACATCGCCTGTGCATACATTTAGGTAACACTGAGATCATGTGGGATTACTAGAGGTGACATGGACTGTGCAGTAATATAACATCGCCTGTGCATACATTTAGGTAACACCGAGATCATGTGGGATTACTAGAGGTGACATGGGCTGTGCAGTAATATAACATCTCCTGTGCATACATTTAGGTAACACTGAGAGATCATGTGGGATTACTAGAGGTGACATGGGCTGTGCAGTAATATAACATCTCCTGTGCGTACATTTAGGTAACACTGAGAGATCATGTGGGATTACTAGAGGTGACATGGGCTGTGCAGTAATATAACATCGCCTGTGCGTACATTTAGGTAACACAGAGATCATGTGGAATTACTAGAGGTGACATGGGCTGTGCAGTAATATAACATCGCCTGTGCATACATTTAGGTAACACTGAGAGATCATGTGGGATTACTAGAGATGACATGGGCTGTGTAGTAATATAACATCGCCTGTGTATAGATTTAGGTAACACTGAGAGATCATGTGGGATTACTAGAGGTGACATGGGCTCTGCAGTAATATAACATATCCTGTGCATACATTTAGGTAACACTGAGAGATCATGTGACATTACTAGAGATGACATGGGCTGTGTAGTAATATAACATCGCCTGTGCATACATTTAGGTAACACTGAGAGATCATGTGGGATTACTAGAGATGACATGGGCTGTGTAGTAATATAACATCGCCTGTGCATACATTTAGGTAACACTGAGAGATCATGTGGGATTACTAGAGATGACATGGGCTGTGCAGTAATATAACATCGCCTGTGCACACATTTAGGTAACACAGAGAACATGTGGGATTACTAGAGGTGACATGGGCTGTGCAGTAATATAACATCGCCTGTGCATACATTTAGGTAACACTGAGATCATGTGGTATTACCATAGGTGACATGGGCTGTGCAGTAATATAACATCGCCTGTGCATACATTTAGGTAACACTGAGATCATGTGGGATTACTAGAGGTGACATGGGCTGTGCAGTAATATAACATCACCTGTGCATACATTTAGGTAACACTGAGATCATGTGGGATTACTAGAGGTGACATGGGCTGTGCAGTAATATAACATCGCCTGTGCATACATTTAGGTAACACTGAAATCATGTGGGATTACTAGAGGTGACATGGGCTGTGCAGTAATATAACATCGCCTGTGCATACATTTAGGTAACACTGAGAGATCATGTGGTATTACTAGAGGTGACATGGGCAGTGCAGTAATATAACATCACCTGTGCATACATTTAGATAACACTGAGATCATGTGGGATTACTAGAGGTGACATGGGCTGTGCAGTAATATAACATCGCCTGTGCATACATTTAGGTAACACTGAGATCATGTGGGATTACTAGAGGTGACATGGGCTGTGCAGTAATATAACATCGCCTGTGCATACATTTAGGTAACACTGAGATCATGTGGGATTACTAGAGGTGACATGGGCTGTGCAGTAATATAACATCGCCTGTGCATACATTTAGGTAACACTGAGAGATCATGTGGGATTACTAGAGGTGACATGGGCTGTGCAGTAATATAACATCGCCTGTGCATACATTTAGGTAACACTGAGAGATCATGTGGGATTACTTAAGTGACATGGGCTGTGCAGTAATATAACATCACCTGTGCATACATTTAGGTAACACAGAGATCATGTGGGATTACTAGAGGTGACATGGGCTGTGCAGTAATATAACATCGCCTGTGCATACATTTAGGTAACACTGAGATCATGTGGGATTACTAGAGGCGACATGGGCTGTGCAGTAATATAACATCGCCTGTGCATACGTTTAGGTAACACTGAGATCATATGGGATTACTAGAGGTGACATGGGCAGTGCAGTAATATAACATCGCCTGTGCATACATTTAGGTAACACGGAGATCATGTGAGATTACTACAGGTGACATGGGCAGTGCAGTAATAGAACATCGCCTGTGCATACAGTTAGGTAACACTGAGATCATGTGGGATTACTAGAGATGACATGGGCTGTGCAGTAATATAACATCACCTGTGCATACATTTAGGTAACACTGAGATCATGTGGGATTTCCAGAGGTGACATGGGCTGTGCAGTAATATAACTTTGCCTGTGCATACATTTAGGTAACACTGAGAGATCATGTGGGATTACTAGAGGTGACATGGGCTGTGCAGTAATATAACATCGCCTGTGCGTACATTTAGGTAACACAGAGATCATGTGGGATTACTAGAGGTGACACGGGCTGTGCAGTAATATAACACCGCCTGTGCATACATTTAGGTAACACTGAGAGATCATGTGGGATTACTAGAGATGACATGGGCTGTGTAGTAATATAACATCGCCTGTGCATAGATTTAGGTAACACTGAGAGATCATGTGGGATTACTAGAGGTGACATGGGCTGTGCAGTAATATAACATATCCTGTGCATACATTTAGGTAACAATGAGAGATCATGTGAGATTACTAGAGGTGACATGGGCTGTGCAGTAATATAACATCGCCTGTGCACACATTTAGGTAACACAGAGAACATGTGGGATTACTAGAGGTGACATGGGCTGTGTAGTAATATAACATCGCCTGTGCATACATTTAGGTAACACTGAGATCATGTGGGATTACTAGAGGTGACATGGGCTGTGCAGTAATATAACATCGCCTGTGCACACATTTAGGTAACACAGAGAACATGTGGGATTACTAGAGGTGATATGGGCTGTGTAGTAATATAACATCGCCTGTGCATACATTTAGGTAACACTGAGAGATCATGTGGGATTACTAGAGGTGACATGGGCTGTGCAGTAATATAACATCACCTGTGCATACATTTAGGTAACACTGAGATCATGTGGGATTACTAGAGGTGACATGGGCTGTGCAGTAATATAACATTGCCTGTGCATACATTTAGGTAACACTGAGAGATCATGTGGGATTACTAGAGGTGACATGGGCAGTGCAGTAATATAACATCGCCTGTGCATATATTTAGGTAACACGGAGATCATGTGAGATTACTACAGGTGACATGGGCAGTGCAGTAATATAACATCACCTGTGCATACAGTTAGGTAACACTGAGATCATGTGGGATTACTAGAGGTGACATGGGCTGTGCAGTAATATAACATCGCCTGTGCGTACATTTAGGTAACACAGAGATCATGTGGAATTACTAGAGGTGACATGGGCTGTGCAGTAATATAACATCGCCTGTGCATACATTTAGGTAACACTGAGAGATCATGTGGGATTACTAGAGATGACATGGGCTGTGTAGTAATATAACATCGCCTGTGCATAGATTTAGGTAACACTGAGAGATCATGTGGGATTACTAGAGGTGACATGGGCTGTGCAGTAATATAACATATCCTGTGCATACATTTAGGTAACACTGAGAGATCATGTGAGATTACTAGAGGTGACATGGGCTGTGCAGTAATATAACATCGCCTGTGCACACATTTAGGTAACACAGAGAACATGTGGGATTACTAGAGGTGACATGGGCTGTGTAGTAATATAACATCGCCTGTGCATACATTTAGGTAACACTGAGATCATGTGGGAATACTAGAGGTGACATGGGCTGTGCAGTAATATAACATCGCCTGTGCACACATTTAGGTAACACAGAGAACATGTGGGATTACTAGAGGTGATATGGGCTGTGTAGTAATATAACATCGCCTGTGCATACATTTAGGTAACACTGAGAGATCATGTGGGATTACTAGAGGTGACATGGGCTGTGCAGTAATATAACATCACCTGTGCATACATTTAGGTAACACTGAGATCATGTGGGATTACTAGAGGTGACATGGGCTGTGCAGTAATATAACATTGCCTGTGCATACATTTAGGTAACACTGAGAGATCATGTGGGATTACTAGAGGTGACATGGGCAGTGCAGTAATATAACATCGCCTGTGCATATATTTAGGTAACACGGAGATCATGTGAGATTACTACAGGTGACATGGGCAGTGCAGTAATATAACATCGCCTGTGCATACATTTAGGTAACATTGAGATCATGTGGGATTACTAGAGGTGACATGGGCTGTGCAGTAATATAACATCACCTGTGCATACATTTAGGTAACACTGAGATTATGTGGGATTTCCAGAGGTGACATGGGCTGTGCAGTAATATAACATTGCCTGTGCATACATTTAGGTAACACTGAGAGATCATGTGGGATTACTAGAGGTGACATGGGCTGTGCAGTAATTTAACATCTCATGTGCGTACATTTAGGTAACACTGAGAGATCATGTGGGATTACTAGAGGTGACATGGGCTGTGCAGTAATATAACATTGCCTGTCCATACATTTAGGTAACACTGAGATCATGTGGGATTACTAGAGGTGACATGGGCTGTGCAGTAATATAACATCGCCTGTGCATACATTTAGGTAACACTGAGATCATGTGGGATTACTAGAGGTGACATGGGCTGTGCAGTAATATAACATCGCCTGTGCATACATTTAGGTAACACTGAGATCATGTGGGATTACTAGAGGTGACATGGGCTGTGCAGTAATATAACATCTCCTGTGCATACATTTAGGTAACACTGAGAGATCATGTGGGATTACTAGAGGTGACATGGGCTGTGCAGTAATATAACATCTCCTGTGCGTACATTTAGGTAACACTGAGAGATCATGTGGGATTACTAGAGGTGACATGGGCTGTGCAGTAATATAACATCGCCTGTGCGTACATTTAGGTAACACAGAGATCATGTGGAATTACTAGAGGTGACATGGGCTGTGCAGTAATATAACATCGCCTGTGCATACATTTAGGTAACACTGAGAGATCATGTGGGATTACTAGAGATGACATGGGCTGTGTAGTAATATAACATCCCCTGTGCATAGATTTAGGTAACACTGAGAGATCATGTGGGATTACTAGAGGTGACATGGGCTGTGCAGTAATATAACATATCCTGTGCATACATTTAGGTAACACTGAGATCATGTGGGATTACTAGAGGTGACATGAGCTGTGCAGTAATATAACATCGCCTGTGCATACATTTAGGTAACACTGAGATCATGTGGGATTACTAGAGGTGACATGGGCTGTGCAGTAATATAACATCGCCTGTGCATACATTTAGGTAACACTGAGAGATCATGTGGGATTACTTAAGTGACATGGGCTGTGCAGTAATATAACATCACCTGTGCATACATTTAGGTAACACAGAGATCATGTGGGATTACTAGAGGTGACATGGGCTGTGCAGTAATATAACATCGCCTGTGCATACATTTAGGTAACACTGAGATCATGTGGTATTACTAGAGGTGACATGGACTGTGCAGTAATATAACATCACCTGTGCATACATTTAGGTAACACTGAGATTATGTGGGATTTCCAGAGGTGACATGGGCTGTGCAGTAATATAACATTGCCTGTGCATACATTTAGGTAACACTGAGAGATCATGTGGGATTACTAGAGGTGACATGGGCTGTGCAGTAATTTAACATCTCCTGTGCATACATTTAGGTAACACTGAGAGATCATGTGGGATTACTAGAGGTGACATGGGCTGTGCAGTAATATAACATCTCCTGTGCGTACATTTAGGTAACACTGAGAGATCATGTGGGATTACTAGAGGTGACATGGGCTGTGCAGTAATATAACATCGCCTGTGCGTACATTTAGGTAACACAGAGATCATGTGGAATTACTAGAGGTGACATGGGCTGTGCAGTAATATAACATCGCCTGTGCATACATTTAGGTAACACTGAGAGATCATGTGGGATTACTAGAGATGACATGGGCTGTGTAGTAATATAACATCCCCTGTGCATAGATTTAGGTAACACTGAGAGATCATGTGGGATTACTAGAGGTGACATGGGCTGTGCAGTAATATAACATATCCTGTGCATACATTTAGGTAACACTGAGAGATCATGTGAGATTACTAGAGGTGACATGGGCTGTGCAGTAATATAACATCGCCTGTGCACACATTTAGGTAACCCAGAGAACATGTGGGATTACTAGAGGTGACATGGGCTGTGCAGTAATATAACATCGCCTGTGCATACATTTAGGTAACACTGAGATCATGTGGGATTACTAGAGGTGACATGGGCTGTGCAGTAATATAACATCGCCTGTGCACACATTTAGGTAACACAGAGAACATGTGGGATTACTAGAGGTGACATGGGCTGTGCAGTAATATAACATCGCCTGTTCATACATTTAGGTAACACTGAGATCATGTGGGATTACTAGAGGTGACATGGGCTGTGCAGTAATATAACATCGCCTGTGCACACATTTAGGTAACACAGAGAACATGTGGGATTACTAGAGGTGACATGGGCTGTGCAGTAATATAACATTGCCTGTGCATACATTTAGGTAACACTGAGAGATCATGTGGGATTACTAGAGGTGACATGGGCAGTGCAGTAATATAACATCGCCTGTGCATATATTTAGGTAACACGGAGATCATGTGAGATTACTACAGGTGACATGGGCAGTGCAGTAATATAACATCGCCTGTGCATACAGTTAGGTAACACTGAGATCATCTGGGATTACTAGAGGTGACATGGGCTGTGCAGTAATATAACATCGCCTGTGCGTACATTTAGGTAACACAGAGATCATGTGGAATTACTAGAGGTGACATGGGCTGTGCAGTAATATAACATCGCCTGTGCATACATTTAGGTAACACTGAGAGATCATGTGGGATTACTAGAGATGACATGGGCTGTGTAGTAATATAACATCGCCTGTGCATAGATTTAGGTAACACTGAGAGATCATGTGGGATTACTAGAGGTGACATGGGCTGTGCAGTAATATAACATATCCTGTACATACATTTAGGTAACACTGAGAGATCATGTGAGATTACTAGAGGTGACATGGGCTGTGCAGTAATATAACATCGCCTGTGCACACATTTAGGTAACACAGAGAACATGTGGGATTACTAGAGGTGACATGGGCTGTGCAGTAATATAACATATCCTGTGCATACATTTAGGTAACACAGAGAACATGTGGGATTACTAGAGGTGACATGGGCTGTGTAGTAATATAACATCGCCTGTGCATACATTTAGGTAACACTGAGAGATCATGTGGGATTACTAGAGGTGACATGGGCTGTGCAGTAATATAACATCACCTGTGCATACATTTAGGTAACACTGAGATCATGTGGGATTACTAGAGGTGACATGGGCTGTGCAGTAATATAACATTGCCTGTGCATACATTTAGGTAACACTGAGAGATCATGTGGGATTACTAGAGGTGACATGGGCAGTGCAGTAATATAACATCGCCTGTGCATATATTTAGGTAACACGGAGATCATGTGAGATTACTACAGGTGACATGGGCAGTGCAGTAATATAACATCGCCTGTGCATACATTTAGGTAACATTGAGATCATGTGGGATTACTAGAGGTGACATGGGCTGTGCAGTAATATAACATCACCTGTGCATACATTTAGGTAACACTGAGATTATGTGGGATTTCCAGAGGTGACATGGGCTGTGCAGTAATATAACATTGCCTATGCATACATTTAGGTAACACTGAGAGATCATGTGGGATTACTAGAGGTGACATGGGCTGTGCAGTAATTTAACATCTCATGTGCGTACATTTAGGTAACACTGAGAGATCATGTGGGATTACTAGAGGTGACATGGGCTGTGCAGTAATATAACATCGCCTGTGCATACATTTAGGTAACACTGAGATCATGTGGGATTACTAGAGGTGACATGGGCTGTGCAGTAATATAACATCGCCTGTGCATACATTTAGGTAACACTGAGATCATGTGGGATTACTAGAGGTGACATGGGCTGTGCAGTAATATAACATCGCCTGTGCATACATTTAGGTAACACTGAGATCATGTGGGATTACTAGAGGTGACATGGGCTGTGCAGTAATATAACATCTCCTGTGCATACATTTAGGTAACACTGAGAGATCATGTGGGATTACTAGAGGTGACATGGGCTGTGCAGTAATATAACATCTCCTGTGCGTACATTTAGGTAACACTGAGAGATCATGTGGGATTACTAGAGGTGACATGGGCTGTGCAGTAATATAACATCGCCTGTGCGTACATTTAGGTAACACAGAGATCATGTGGAATTACTAGAGGTGACATGGGCTGTGCAGTAATATAACATCGCCTGTGCATACATTTAGGTAACACTGAGAGATCATGTGGGATTATTAGAGATGACATGGGCTGTGTAGTAATATAACATCCCCTGTGCATAGATTTAGGTAACACTGAGAGATCATGTGGGATTACTAGAGGTGACATGGGCTGTGCAGTAATATAACATATCCTGTGCATACATTTAGGTAACACTGAGAGATCATGTGAGATTACTAGAGGTGACATGGGCTGTGCAGTAATATAACATCGCCTGTGCACACATTTAGGTAACCCAGAGAACATGTGGGATTACTAGAGGTGACATGGGCTGTGCAGTAATATAACATCGCCTGTGCATACATTTAGGTAACACTGAGATCATGTGGGATTACTAGAGGTGACATGGGCTGTGCAGTAATATAACATCGCCTGTGCACACATTTAGGTAACACAGAGAACATGTGGGATTACTAGAGGTGACATGGGCTGTGCAGTAATATAACATCGCCTGTGCATACATTTAGGTAACACTGAGAGATCATGTGGGATTACTAGAGGTGACTTGGGCTGTGTAGTAATATAACATCGCCTGTGCATACATTTAGGTAACACTGAGAACATGTGGGATTACTAGAGGTGACATGGGCTGTGCAGTAATATAACATCGCCTGTGCATACATTTAGGTAACACTGAGATCATGTGGGATTACTAGAGGTGACATGGGCTGTGCAGTAATATAACATCGCCTGTGCACACATTTAGGTAACACAGAGAACATGTGGGATTACTAGAGGTGACATGGGCTGTGCAGTAATATAACATCGCCTGTGCATACATTTAGGTAACACTGAGATCATGTGGGATTACTAGAGGTGACATGGGCTGTGCAGTAATATAACATCGCCTGTGCATACATTTAGGTAACACTGAGATCATGTGGGATTACTAGAGGTGACATGGGCTGTGCAGTATTATAACATCGCCTGTGCATACATTTAGGTAACACTGAGAGATCATGTGGGATTACTTAAGTGACATGGGCTGTGCAGTAATATAACATCACCTGTGCATACATTTAGGTAACACAGAGATCATGTGGGATTACTAGAGGTGACATGGGCTGTGCAGTAATATAACATCGCCTGTGCATACATTTAGGTAACACTGAGATCATGTGGTATTACTAGAGGTGACATGGACTGTGCAGTAATATAACATCACCTGTGCATACATTTAGGTAACACTGAGATCATGTGGGATTACTAGAGGTGACATGGGCTGTGCAGTAATATAACATCGCCTGTGCGTACATTTAGGTAACACAGATCATGTGGGATTATATAGAGGTGACATGGGCTGTGCAGTAATATAACATCGCCTGTGCATACATTTAGATAACACTGAGATCATGTGGTATTACTATAGGTGACATGGGCTGTGCAGTAGTATAACATCGCCTGTGCATACATTTAGGTAACACTGAGAGATCATGTGGGATAACTAGAGGTGACATAGGCTGTGCAGTAATATAACATCACCTGTGCATACATTTAGGTAACACTGAGAGATCATGTGGGATTATTAGAGGTGACATGGGCTGTGCAGTAATATAACATCGCCTGTGCGTACATTTAGATAACACTGAGATCATGTGGGATTACTAGAGGTGACAAGGGCTGTGCAGTAATATAACATCGCCTGTGCATGCATTTAGGTAACACTGAGATCATGTGGGATTACTAGAGATGACATGGGCTGTGTAGTAATATAACATCCCCTGTGCATAGATTTAGGTAACACTGAGAGATCATGTGGGATTACTAGAGGTGACATGGGCTGTGCAGTAATATAACATATCCTGTGCATACATTTAGGTAACACTGAGAGATCATGTGAGATTACTAGAGGTGACATGGGCTGTGCAGTAATATAACATCGCCTGTGCACACATTTAGGTAACCCAGAGAACATGTGGGATTACTAGAGGTGACATGGGCTGTGCAGTAATATAACATCGCCTGTGCATACATTTAGGTAACACTGAGATCATGTGGGATTACTAGAGGTGACATGGGCTGTGCAGTAATATAACATCGCCTGTGCACACATTTAGGTAACACAGAGAACATGTGGGATTACTAGAGGTGACATGGGCTGTGCAGTAATATAACATCGCCTGTGCATACATTTAGGTAACACTGAGAGATCATGTGGGATTACTAGAGGTGACTTGGGCTGTGTAGTAATATAACATCACCTGTGCATACATTTAGGTAACACTGAGAGATCATGTGGGATTACTAGAGGTGACATGGGCTGTGCAGTAATATAACGTCGCCTGTGCATACATTTAGGTAACACTGAGATCATGTGGTATTACCATATGTGACATGGGCTGTGCAGTAATATAACATCGCCTGTGCATACATTTAGGTAACACTGAGATCATGTGGGATTACTAGAGGTGACATGGGCTGTGCAGTAATATAACATCACCTGTGCATACATTTAGGTAACACTGAGATCATGTGGGATTACTAGAGGTGACATGGGCTGTGCAGTAATATAACATCGCCTGTGCATACATTTAGGTAACACTGAGAGATCATGTGGGATTACTTAAGTGACATGGGCTGTGCAGTAATATAACATCACCTGTGCATACATTTAGGTAACACAGAGATCATGTGGGATTACTAGAGGTGACATGGGCTGTGCAGTAATATAACATCGCCTGTGCATACATTTAGGTAACACTGAGATCATGTGGTATTACTAGAGGTGACATGGACTGTGCAGTAATATAACATCACCTGTGCATACATTTAGGTAACACTGAGATCATGTGGGATTACTAGAGGTGACATGGGCTGTGCAGTAATATAACATCGCCTGTGCGTACATTTAGGTAACACAGATCATGTGGGATTATATAGAGGTGACATGGGCTGTGCAGTAATATAACATCTCCTGTGCATACATTTAGGTAACACTGAGAGATCATGTGAGATTACTAGAGGTGACATGGGCTGTGCAGTAATATAACATCGCCTGTGCACACATTTAGGTAACCCAGAGAACATGTGGGATTACTAGAGGTGACATGGGCTGTGCAGTAATATAACATCGCCTGTGCATACATTTAGGTAACACTGAGATCATGTGGGATTACTAGAGGTGACATGGGCTGTGCAGTAATATAACATCGCCTGTGCACACATTTAGGTAACACAGAGAACATGTGGGATTACTAGAGGTGACATGGGCTGTGCAGTAATATAACATCGCCTGTGCATACATTTAGGTAACACTGAGATCATGTGGGATTACTAGAGGTGACATGGGCTGTGCAGTAATATAACATCACCTGTGCATACATTTAGGTAACACTGAGATCATGTGGGATTACTAGAGGTGACATGGGCTGTGCAGTAATATAACATCGCCTGTGCATACATTTAGGTAACACTGAGATCATGTGGGATTACTAGAGGTGACATGGGCTGTGCAGTAATATAACATCGCCTGTGCATACATTTAGGTAACACTGAGAGATCATGTGGGATTACTTAAGTGACATGGGCTGTGCAGTAATATAACATCACCTGTGCATACATTTAGGTAACACAGAGATCATGTGGGATTACTAGAGGTGACATGGGCTGTGCAGTAATATAACATCGCCTGTGCATACATTTAGGTAACACTGAGATCATGTGGTATTACTAGAGGTGACATGGACTGTGCAGTAATATAACATCACCTGTGCATACATTTAGGTAACACTGAGATCATGTGGGATTACTAGAGGTGACATGGGCTGTGCAGTAATATAACATCGCCTGTGCGTACATTTAGGTAACACAGATCATGTGGGATTATATAGAGGTGACATGGGCTGTGCAGTAATATAACATCGCCTGTGCATACATTTAGATAACACTGAGATCATGTGGTATTACTATAGGTGACATGGGCTGTGCAGTAGTATAACATCGCCTGTGCATACATTTAGGTAACACTGAGAGATCATGTGGGATAACTAGAGGTGACATAGGCTGTGCAGTAATATAACATCACCTGTGCATACATTTAGGTAACACTGAGAGATCATGTGGGATTATTAGAGGTGACATGGGCTGTGCAGTAATATAACATCGCCTGTGCGTACATTTAGATAACACTGAGATCATGTGGGATTACTAGAGGTGTCAAGGGCTGTGCAGTAATATAACATCGCCTGTGCATGCATTTAGGTAACACTGAGATCATGTGGGATTACTAGAGATGACATGGGCTGTGCAGTAATATAACATCGCGTGCATACATTTAGGTAACACTGAGAGACCATGTGGGATTACTAGAGGTGATATGGGCTGTGCAGTAATATAACATCGCCTGTGCATACATTTAGGTAACACTAAGAGATCATGTGGGATTACTAGAGGTGACATGGGCTGTGCAGTAATATAACATCACCTGTGCATACATTTAGGTAACACTGAGGTAACATGTGGGATTACTAGAGGTGACATGGGCTGTGCAGTAATATAACATTGCCTGTGCATACATTTAGGTAACACTGAGATCATGTGGGATTACTAGAGGTGACATGGGCTGTGCAGTAATATAACATCGCCTGTGCATACATTTAGGTAACACTGAGATCATGTGGGATTACTAGAGGTGACATGGGCTGTGCAGTAATATAACATTGCCTGTGCATACATTTAGATAACACAGAGATCATGTGGGATTACTAGAGGTGACATGGGCTGTGCAGTAATATAACATTGCCTGTGCATACATTTAGGTAACACTGAGATCATGTGGGATTACTAGAGGTGACATGGGCTGTGCAGTAATATAACATCGCCTGTGCATACATTTAGGTAACACTGAGATCATGTGGGATTACTAGAGGTGACATGGGCTGTGCAGTATTATAACATCGCCTGTGCATACATTTAGGCAACACTGAGAGATCATGTGGTATTACTAGAAGTGACATGGGCTATGCAGTAATATAACATCGCCTGTGCATACATTTAGGTAACACTGAGAGATCATGTGGTATTACTAGAGGTGACATGGGCTGTGCAGTAATATAACATCACCTGTGCATACATTTAGGTAACACTGAGAGATCATGTGGTATTACTAGAGGTGACATGGGCTGTGCAGTAATATAACATCACCTGTGCATACATTTAGGTAACACTGAGAGATCATAGAGATGACATGGGCTGTGCAGTAATATAACATCGCCTGTGCATACATTTAGATAACACTGAGATCATGTGGGATTACTAGAGATGACATAGGCTGTGCAGTAATAGGATTTTGGTACTTACCAGGTAAATCCTTTTCTTTGAATCCATAGGGGACACTGGAGTACTCTTGGGATATGGACGGCTTTATCAAGAACAGGGCACTGAATATTTAAGTTTAGAACTCCCCTCCATATCCCAGAGTACCTCAGTGTTTTTTACTGAGCCGAACAGGAGTGATAGAGAGGTTGACAATGGAGAATTACATATAACATAACGGACAACAATAAAGTTGACATATAACGTTACTGACAACTAAACAGTTGACACCATAACTGATAGAACTTTAAACTTTGAACCAGTCGGTGAGAATGTGTTACCATAATATCCCCTGAATTTACCACAAACCAGGTAACACTGCTCTGGGTGGGCGTCCAGTGCCCCCTATGGATTCAAAGAAAAGGATTTACCTGGTAAGTGCCAAAATCCTATTTTCTTTTTCATCCACTAGGGGTCACTGGAGTACTCTTGGGACGTACTAAAGCTTCCCACGTGGGCGGGAGAGCTGTTTGGCACCTGTGACACTAGACGGCCAAAGCTAGATGCTGATGCCGCAAACGTATCAAACTTGTAAAAATGCACAAACGTGTGCACTGATGACCATGTAGCCGCACGGCAAAGCTGCGTCGTAGAAGCCCCATGACCAGCTGCCCATGAATTCCCACAGAACGTCTGGAATGAGCTGTTACTGATGTAGGTGGCTGTAACCTAGCATGAAGGCAAGCCTGACGTATGGTCAGTTTAATCCATCTGGATAAGGTCTGCTTAGAAGCTGGCCAACCCATCTTGGCAGCATCATAGAGAACAAACAACGTATCCGTTTTACGAACTGTAGACGTTCGGGATACATAAACGCGTAGTGCGCGTACCACATCCAAAGTTCCAGAATCTTCTGTTAACACAGGAACTACTATTGGTTGATTGATGTGAAAAGATGACACTACCTTTGGCAAGAAAGTGGGATTCGTCCGAAGTTCCGCTCTGTCATCATGAAACACCAAAAACGGTGGCTTGCATGACAAAGCACCCAAATCTGAAACACGCCTCGCCAAAGCTAAGGCTAGGAGAAAAATTGTTTTCCAAGTGAGAAACTTAATATCCACTTGTTGTAAGGGCTCAAAATATGAAGACTGTAAGATATCTAAAACCAGATTCAAGTCCCATGGCGCTGTAGGTGGAATGAATGGAGGCTGTACTCTGAGGACACCTTGCAGAAAGATGTACAGACGGCAATAGAGAGAATCATCTTTGAAAGTAAATTGACAAAGCAGATACCTGCACCTTTAGTGTAGATAAACGCAGTCCTCCATCTAACCCCGTTTGTAGAAATAACAAAAGACGGGATTACGTGAAAGATAATGTCGGAAACTTCCGAGCTTCACACCAACCTATATAGGCACGCCAAATTCTGTAATAATGAGCTGCCGTAACTGGCTTCCTAGCACGTAACATGGTTGGTATAACCGATTCTGGAATGCCCTCTCTTCTTAAGAGGGCGGTCTCAACAGCCACACCCCGTCAAACGCAGCCGCGCTAAATCGGGGTAAAGGAACGGACACTGTTGTAGCAGGTCCGGACGTAGTGGGAGCGGCCAAGGATCGTCTGCGAGTAGTCCGCGGTGATCCGAGAACCAAGCTCTCTGAGGCCAATGAGGTGCCACTAGTATGACTGTGGCGGACTCTCTTTTGATACGTTTTAGCAACAGAGGGAGCAGCGGAAACGGTGGAAACAGATACACGAGGCTGTACGGCCACGCGATTGTGAGAGCATCCACCGCCACTGCCTTTGGATCTCGCGTTCTGGACACATACTGGGGAATTGCGATTGTGGCGAGATGCCATCAGGTCCACCTGAGGGTAACCCCACCTCTGGACCAACATATGAAACACTTCTGGATTTAATGCCCAGTCTCCTGAATGAAAATCCCGACGACTGAGATAATCTGCCTCCCAGTTGTCCACTCCCGGAATAAACACCGCCGACAATATCACTTGGTGATATTCGTCCCAATTGAGGATTCAAGCTACTTCCTGCATTGCCATGCGGCTTCTCGTTCCTCCTTGTTTGTTGATGTACGCGACCGCCGTCGCATTGTCTGACTGCACCTGGACAGTCAGAGACCAAAGCATGTGCACTGCTTGTCGTAGCGCATTGTAAATTGCCCGGAGTTCCAGGACATTTATAGACAGCAATCTTTCGTGATCCGCCCAGAGACCCTGGAGCTGACGATTTTGAACTACAGCTCCCAAACCTCAGACTCACGTCCGTTGTTAGAATTATCCAATTCCAGGCGCCGAACCATTTCCCTGCAGTTAGATTGTGTACTTTGAGCCACCAGAGTAGAGATACCCTGGCCTATGGCGACAACCTCACCCTGTGGTGAATCTGCAGATGCGATCCTGACCACTGTGCGAGCACATCCAGTTGAAAAGGACGTGAGTGAAATTTTCCAAACTGAAGCGCTTCGAAAGCCGCCACCATTGTGCCTAAGAGATGAATGCACAAATGTACCGAGACTGTGCGTGGATTGAGCACTAATTGTACCAGATGACGAATAATCTGTACTTTCTGTTCTGGTAGGTAAATTCTTAGATTTACCGTATCGAGAATCATACCTAGTAATTGAAGTCGTTGAGACGGAATTAGATGTGATTTCTTGAAGTTGACAATACAACCGTGCTAAACTAGTACATTGTATGTTAGCAACGCATGTTGGAGGAGCATCTGTTGAGACGGAGCTTTGATGAGCAGATCGTCCAAGTACGGAACTATTATCACTCCCAGGGATCTGAGATGAGCTATCATCACAGACATCACTTTGGTGAATACCCGAGGAGCTGATGAGAAGCCAAACGGTAGAGCCTGAAACTGGTTATGGTTCTGCCGTATTGCAAAACGCAAGAACCTCTGATGAGGTGGCCAAATCGGAATGTGTAAGTACGCATCCTTGAGATCTAGCGTAATCATGAATTCCTGTGGCTCTAAACCTGCAATTACTGACCGCAGAGATTCCATCTTGAATCTGTAGTAAGTGACGTACTGATTGAGACCCTTTAAGTTCAATATTGGCCTGACTGAGCCATCCGGCTTTGGTACCACAAACAGACTGGAATAATAACCCTGACCTTGTTGTTGTACAGGGACCGGAATCAAAACTGCTGAATCCAGCAGGGATTGAATGGCAATTTGCAGAACCGCCCTCTTGTCGTCCGACAGAGGCAGTCCTGTCTTGAAAAACCGCAGTGGCGGGAGACAGTCGAACTCTATTTTGTAACCTTTTAACACTAAATTGCGGATCCACCCATCTGTGGATGTCTGGAATCACGCCATATGGAACGTCTGAAGGCGTGCTCCCAAAATTGGAGATCAAAGATGGGTTGGGAGCCCGTCATGCCACTGGCTTGTCGGTGACCTTAACGTCCTGACAACTGGTGTTGGTTTGTTGGAAACTACGTCCTTGAGCTCGTCTACCAGTCATGGCTGTTCCTTTACCACGGCCTCGAAAGGGCTGAGGTCTAAAGGATTTGAACGCCGGGCCAGAGTATTTCCGTCTAGGTACCGTTGGAGGCAATGGTAGGAAAACAGACTTTCCTCCCGTGGCCTCAGAAATCTATTTGTCCAATTCAGGACCAAACAACTTCTCGTCACCATAAGGTAACGCCTCTATACCTCTTTTGACCTCTGCCTCCGCTTGCCAAGAACGCAGCCAGAGTGCTCGTCGTGCTGTAACTAGCGATGATGAAAGGCGAGAAGTGAGCTGACAGACGTCAGTAGAAGCTGTACATAGATACTCAGCAGCTTCACAGACTTGGTCAGCGAGAAGTATAAGGTGATCGTCATGTAGGGCAGACTTGAGTTCTGTTATCCATACCATTAGCGCCTTAGTTACCCAGGTCTAAGCAACACACAGGCTGCTATATACATGGATTTTAGCATAGCTTCTATTTTACGGTCTGAAGGGTCTTTAAGCGTAGTAGCCGTTGGTACTGGTATAGTTAATTTCTTTGTAAGTTTAGACACAGACGAATCCACCAATGGCGGATTCTCCCATGTAGATGTCACAGAATCTGGAAAAGGGTAACTGTATTTAAATCTGCGAGGTATAGAAAACCGTTTATCCGGATTCTTTTGTGTTTCTACTAACATCTTATTAAGAGATTCCGAAACAGGAAAACACATTGGAGATCTCTGTCGTTTAGTAAAGACGACTTCATCATTTGTCAGAGGCTCCTCAGTTTCTGTAAACTTCAGAGACTGACGTACCGCTCTGATGAGATTATCAATGCCCGGACTGTCAATATCCTTACTATCTGACTGCTGGTCCAATTCGCCTTCCTCATGCTCATCTTGCGCAGTGAGGTCTGGCATAGAATCCTCAGACTGTAACATAGCAGAAACTGGTAAATCATAAGACAAATTAAATTTATTCCTTCTACCCAAAATGGACTTTGACCTTTGGCAAGGCTGAGACCCCTCCGGTAGTTCTACGCAGTCTCACCCTAGACTCAGATCTTGCCGCTTCCCGCTCTTGTCGAGCGGCAGCCAATTGTGATTGCAATCCAGCAATGACATCTGTTAGCATAGCCCATGGAGTGTTCGGAAATGAAACCGGCTTTGAAACCAGAGCGGAAATCGTATTCGTAGCTGAATTCACAAAACATACTGTACATGTGGTAGACCCATCCGGTAACACACTCTTACAGACATTGCAGTGAAACTGCTTTTTAGTTTTTGCTGGTGCCTTACTCATTATGCAGACAGACAATACAATATACAAAGACAGACAACTTGCACGACTCAGTAAAATAGTACTAAGGTGTGTCTATATATATATCTGGCCAAGTGCAGTGCACGTGGCCAGTATTATATGAAATCTGATCCCAAATTCCCACTAACACCCCTGCGCCTCCGGTGGAGAAGTGTTGTAGGACAGGATCTTCCAAACTGAAAGAGAAACAGGATTGAACAGGAAGCATGGTTAAAATGGCCCCCATGCCATGCTTACACTAATGATCACATGTCAGGTTATAACACACATTTAAAGTCTACAACCTGTAACCAACTGCATTAAAAAGCAACCCTGTTAATATAGGCTTAAAAGCCTATGTAATTATATCACAACCCCTACAGCCTTGCCTTTCCATGCAAACATACTCTCTCCCCCCCTTTGCAGCCGCGCTGTTGTGAGAAGACTCGTCCCCCCCTCCCCACTGTACTCCGAGTATCGTCGTGAACCGGAGATCTTGCAGGGAGCCTGTATAGCGGCGGGACGCGGCGGTGGACTTCCAGCGGGGAGTGGGTGCCTGGGAGCGGGTGCCGGGCGGATCTGCGGCCGGCACTGTGCACAGCGTGTGGAACTGTGAGTGGCTTTGAGCGGCGGGCGGCAACAAGCAGGGAGCACTGGCGCGCACTAAACAACGTTCCCCACACAGCGGGGCGGCAGCGTGAGCTGACCGTCCCCAGCATACCTGAACTCCTGTGGTGAGGGGCTTCCTGCAGGATGTCTGCTCTTGGCTGTGAGGGTGCTCTTTTAGTGAGGACCGACATGCCAGTAGCTGCTTGTAGCAGCTTCCACTATCCCAGACCCACGCCTTTTGGAAGGGGGGGAAGGGATGTGAATAAAGTGTAGTAAAAATAAAAAAATAAAAAAAATATTCAAAATAAGTGTGGGCGCGCCACACAATCTCTGTTAGTGCTTGAGCACAGAAAAAACACTGAGGTACTCTGGGATATGGAGGGGAGGAGAGTTCTAAATTTAAATATTCAGTGCGTTCTTGCTAAAGCCGTCCATATCCCAAGAGTACTCCAGTGACCCCTAGTGGATGAAAAAGAAACTTCTTTTCAGGGTTTGGCCAAACTCCCTCAAAAAGAGTATTTTGTTTGTGAGGAGGGAAAGTTACATTTTATTTATTTTCCTTATAAAAAATAAGCCTTCTCCTGAGGTAAAGGAGAGGCTTCCGTAACTTCCAAGACCTCCTTTATAGCAACAATCATGTATTAAATGGTTTTTCAATTTGGGTTCTATTCCCCTGGAATCACTAGTGTCGACACAGGAATCAGATTCCGTGTCGGTATCAATTTTTACTATTTGTGCAAATGGTCCCCTGTGGATGAAAAGGCAGAACTATGAAAAATCACATCTTCCACTGATTTTCTCCAGGTTTCTGCATGAGACTCAGACTTATCCAATCTCTTACTGATATGATTCACACTATCACGTAATTCTTTCACCCATTCAGGCTAGTGGTGTGCCGGCAGCGCCACCACATTACAACTCTGGGTCCCTAAAATGGCTCCCTCAGAGGAAGAGCTCCCTGCCTCAGACATGTCACACACGTGTACAACCACACCACAGACACTCCGGGACTTATAGGGGACAGACCCACAGTAAAATCTGTCAGAAGGACACAGATAGGATTTGCCAGTTCACAACCCAGCACTAGTGATAATAACCCTGTGTAACACAAAATGTCCACAGAGACCTGTAGCGCTTTTATAATGATAAATTCACAATAAGGCACCAAATTACACTGTGCCCCCCCCCCCCCCACCCCCCCGTTTTGCACCCTGATACTTGGGTCAGAAGTGTAGGAGGACCAGCGTTCTTCTCTGTAGCTTGCTAGGAGTGAAAATGGCGCTGAGCAGTGTGCTGGCTGACTGAGGAGGAAGCCCTGCCCCCTGTAATGGCGCGTTTCTCCTCAGAGATTCCAATTCTAATTTTTATACTGGCGGGGGTAGTACTGTACCTCAGTAACTTATGTCCCCTTATTAGGATTCATGTTGCCCAGGGCGCGCCTCCCCTCGCACCCTGCAGTGCCTGTGTGTGAATGGTAGCACGGCGCGCAGCGTTCCCGCCAGCTGCGCGGTACCTGTTAGCCGTCACGATGTTTGAAGATTCTTTTTCTTCTTACACTCACCTGTCTTCTGGCTCTGTGAGGGGGGTGACGGCGTGCTGCGGGAGTGAGCACATAGCCGCAGCTAGCATTCAGTACCCTTCAGGAGCAAATGGTGTCCTGTCAGCCAGAAGCAGAGCCATGAAACTCTTCAGGAAGTTGGTTCCTACTTCTGCCCCCTCAGTCCCACGAAGCAGGGAGACTGTTGCCAGCAGCCTCCATGAAAATAAAAACCCTAACATAAGTCTTTTCAGAGAAACTCAGTAGAGCTCCCCTGTGGTGCATCCAGTCTGCCTGGGCACATTTTCTAAACTGAGGTCTGGAGGAGGGGCATAGAGGGAGGAGCCAGTTCACACCCTTAAAAAGTCTTAAAGTGCCCATGGCTCCTGCGGAACCGTCTATACCCCATGGTACTAAAGGGGACCCCAGCATCCTCTAGGACGTATGAGAAAAGGCCTCCTCGGCTTGCTCAGGGGTTGTGTCAGCAACATTCAACACATCTCTCATGGCCTCAATCATCAACTGCACCCCCTTAGCAAGTGATGCCGTCCCCCTCCACACATCCCCATCACCATCTGCAGTGTCAGAATCGGTATCCGTGTCATCCTGCGTAATGTGGGCAAGATCCCGTTTGTGAGAATGTACCGCAGGGGACCCCGAGGGAACAGGACCGGGACATACAGCCATAGAGGACTGTAATACCTGAGTGGCAGTATCACTCCGGTTCCCTAGCCGGGATCTGCGCTACAACAGTGCAATCCTGATTACATGGGATGGGATCTTCCTGAGAAGAGATATCCTCTGCAGCATATGAGACAGAGTCTCTAGACATGTTTGCTTGTACACCCCACATACACACAGGGTAAAGGGTAGACAGAGTTCCCCCCCTCCCCCTCAAGAATGGCAGAGAGACCAGAGATTGGAGCCAACCCACACACAGCGCTATTACAGGTATAGGGAGACCCCAAACCAGCGCTGACGGTGTCCATTAATAGGTGACCCTGTCTATATACAGCCTCCCTTCTACCGTACAGATAGCTGGAGGTGCTCTTCACAGGCAGCGTGGATGCAGACAGGAAAATGGCGCTGAACGCTGCTGGGTCCGCTCTGAGGAGAAGCTCCGCCCCCATAATGGCGTTGTCTTCCCGCTCTTGAAGATTATACTGGCCTAAGGATTTTTGGTGCTGGCTGAGATCCAGGGACCCCGACAGGCTGTGTGGTCAGTATAGGGTGACAAACAAAGAGGAAGGGGGGTGCAAATCCCCACCCCCAAATTCCCTTCCGCACACTGAAAATTACCTGTAACCATCCCTGAATCTATCTGGTAATAAAATTCAGAGAATTTGTGCATGAGGCATTGAATGGGAGCAGCATTTGGAAGGCATGCTGTTCCTTGTAGTGCCAATGGGAGATCCTGGGGGTGGCTCCCTGGTAAGTTAGCTCTCTGTCTGGAAATGTTTTAGTAATGACCTTTATCATGAGGCGTACTGTGACAAATTACATGGCCCTATGTGGGCACTGCTATTATGTAGGTTAGGACTGCTGTATCAGAGAAGCCGTGAAGTGGCTCAGCAGCTTAAACATGTGTTTGCAAACAATTGTGACAAATTCTCTGAATTTTATTACCAGATAGATTCAGGGATGGTCACAGGTAATTTTCAGTGTGCGGAAGGGAATTTGGGGGTGGGGATTTGCACCCCCCTTCCTCTTTGTTTGTCTGTCTATGACCCCTCCCCCTTCCAGCACCTGATATATAATAATCTCCAGGTATGATTGAGCAGCTTCCAAATTGTTTGTCTGGTCAGTATTGGGCGTCGGCTCAGGGTGTCCCACACAGCGCCGCACCAAGTGCTGCTGAGCCCCGGAGCGCAGTTATCACTGCGCTCCCGACCCTGTTGCCGCCATCTTCACATCGGCTCCACGCTTGCCAGGGGCTGAAGACTCTTCAGCTCTGCAAGGGGTTGGCGGCATGCTGCTGGGGTGAGTGTTCCCCTGCGGCTGGGAGCGATCTATCCCCTCTGGAGCTCAGTGTCCAGTCAGCGGAGATAGTGGCTCAGACCCCGCAGGGCGGACACTGCTCCCCCAATCAGTCCCTCGATGCAGGGAGGATGTTGCCAGCAGTCTCCCTGTAAAAAAACCAACTCTAATTTTTTTTTTACTAAAGTAGCTCAGTAGAGCTCCCCTAGCTGTGACCGGCTCATCCGGGCACATTTTCTAAACTGGGTCTGGAGGGGCGGTCATGGAGGGAGGAGCCAGCCCACACTGTTGGACTCTTGGGGTGCCGGTGGCTCTTGGTGGGCCCGTCTATGCCCCATGGTACTAATATGGAACCCAGCATCCTCTAGAACGTAAGAGAAAAGTGCTTTATATACAGACCGGCGTGTGCTAATAGTGACACTCTCAGGGCATGTAATACCATAGGCAGAGGTACTGCTAACACACAGTATGGCTTCTGGAGACACACAGTGACATGATGTGAGGGGGAGAGCAGGAGTATAATAGTGGCTGATGTCTCCTGATGTATGAGATACACCAGAGAGTGTGGGGAGGAGACTGGTCAGATCTCTGGGCTGGTAACACACAGTGACATGATGTGAGGGGGAGAGCAGGAGTATAATAGGGGCTGATGTCTCCTGATGTATGAGATACACCAGAGAGTGTGGAGAGGAGACTGGTCAGATCTCTGGGCTGGTAACACATGGTGACATGATGTGAGGGGGAGAGCAGGAGTATAATAGGGGCTGATGCCTCCTGATGTATGAGATACACCAGAGAGTGGGGGGAGGAGACTGGTCAGATCTCTGGGCTGGTAACACACAGTGGCATGGTGTGAGGGGGAGAGCAGGAGTATAATAGGGGCTGATGTCTCCTGATGTATGAGATACACCAGAGAGTGTGGGGAGGAGACTGGTCAGATCTCTGGGCTGATAACACACAGTGACATGATGTGAGGGGAGAGCAGGAGTATAATAGGGGCTGATGGCTCCTGATGTATGATATACACCAGAGAGTGTGGGGAGGAGACTGGTCAGATCTCTGGGCTGGTAACACAGTGACATGATGTGAGGGGGAGAGCAGGAGTATAATAGGGGTTGATGGCTCCTGATGTATGAGATACACCAGAGAGTGTGGGGAGGAGACTGGTCAGATCTCTGGGCTGATAACACACAGTGACATGATGTGAGGGGAGAGCAGGAGTATAAAAGGGGCTGATGGCTCCTGACTTCCCCACTGGGAAAATACATATTCCTCATTAGTTTGTACTGACAGAGGAGGGTGTAGGATAAGAGATTGTTGTAGTGACTGAGCAAGGAGAATATGTGACTCTTTTCTGTAATAAGTGTTTATTACTCACCTGTGCTGATATCTGTAGGGATCTCCTTCTCCTTACACTGCTGATCTCCCCTCACATACGTCTCTTCTTCTCCCTCTATATCTTCTGCCTTCATATCAGTCACATACGTCTCTTCTTCTCCCTCCATATCTTCTGCCTTCATATCAGTCACATACGTCTCGTCTTCTCCCTCTGTATCTTCTGCCTTTATATCAGTCACATATGTCTCTTCTTCTCCCTCTATATCTTCTGCCTTTATATCAGTCACATACGTCTCTTCTTCTCCCTCTATATCTTCTGTCTTTATATTAGTCACATACGTCTCTTCTTCTCCCTCTATATCTTCTGCCTTTATATCAGTCACATATGTCTCTTCTTCTCCCTCTATATCTTCTGCCTTTATATCAGTCACATACGTCTCTTCTTCTCCCTCTGTATCTTCTGTCTTTATATCAGTCACATACGTCTCTTCTTCTCCCTCTATATCTTCTGCCTTTATATCAGTCACATATGTCTCTTCTTCTCCCTCTATATCTTCTGCCTTTATATCAGTCACATACGTCTCTTCTTCTCCCTCTATATCTTCTGCCTTTATATCAGTCACATATGTCTCTTCTTCTCCCTCTATATCTTCTGCCTTTATATCAGTCACATACGTCTCTTCTTCTCCCTCTGTATCTTCTGTCTTTATATCAGTCACATACGTCTCTTCTTCTCCCTCTATATCTTCTGCCTTTATATCAGTCACATACGTCTCTTTTTCTCCTTCTATATCTTCTGCCTTTATATCAGTCACATACGTCTCTTCTTCTCCCTCTATATCTTCTATTTTAATATCAGACAGACGTTCTACCTAAAAAAAACAAAAGACACTATAATGACATTTGCATACAGTCTAATTAAACTGAGGTAAAAATAGGATTTTGGTACTTACCAGGTAAATCCTTTTCTTTGAATCCATAGGGGGCACTGGAGTACTCTTGGGATATGGACGGCTTCCACCGGAAGAAGGCACTGAATAAATTAATTTTGAGACTACTCCTCCCCTCCATATCCTCGAGCACCTCAGTGTTTTTTACTGAGCCGAACAGGATCGATAGAGAGATTGACAAAAGGAGAATTACATATAACATCACGGACAACAATAAAGTTGACACATAACGTAACTGACAACTAAACAGTTGACACCATAACCGATTAACATTTGTTAAATTTAAACCAGTCGTGAAAGTGTGTTACCATAAGAACCACTGAACTTACTCTAAAACAGGTAAACTGCTCTGGGTGGGCGTCCAATGCCCCCTATGGATTCAAAGAAAAGGATTTACCTGGTAAGTACCAAAATCCTATTTTCTTTTTCATCCACTAGGGGTCACTGGAGTACTCTTGGGATGTACCAAAGTTTCCCCTGTGGGCGGGAGAGCTGTTTGGCACCTGTAACACCAGGCGGCCAAAGCTAGATGCTGGTGCCGCAAACGTATCAAACTTGTAAAAGCGCACAAACGTGTGCACTGAAGACCAAGTAGCCCCACGGCAAAGCTGTGTCGTAGAAGCCCCACGACTCGCTGCCCATGACGTTCCCACAGAACGTGTGGAATGAGCTGTTACTGATGTAGGTGGCTGTAACCTAGCATGAAGGTAAGCCTGACGTATGGTCAGTTTAATCCATCTGGATAAGGTCTGCTTAGAGGCTGGCCAACCCCTCTTGGCCGCATCATAGAGAACAAACAACGTATCCGTCTTACGAACTGTAGACGTTCGGGATACATAAACGCGTAATGCGCGAACCACATCCAACGTTCCAGAATTTTCTGTTAATACCGGAACTTCTATTGGTTGATTGATGTGAAAAGACGACACTACCTTTGGTAGGAAAGCGGGATTCGTCCGAAGTTCCGCTCTGTCATCATGAAAAATTAAATACGGTGACTTGCACGACAAGGCACCCAAATCTGAAACACGCTTAGCCGAAGCTAAGGCTAAAAGAAAAATCGTTTTCCAAGTGAGAAATTTAATATCCACTTGTTGTAAGGGTTCAAAGTAAAAGGACTGTAAGAAATCTAAAACCAGATTCAAGTCCCATGGCGCTGTAGGTGGAATGAATGGAGGCTGTACTCTCAGTACACCCTGCAGAAACGTATGTACCGACGGCAACAAAGCCAATTTCCTTTGAAAGTAAATTGACAATGCAGATACCTGCACCTTTAGTGTGGATAGACATAGTCCTCCATCTAACCCCATCTGTAGAAATAACAAAAGACGGGATAATTTAAAAGATGTCGGAAACTTCCGAGCTTCACACCAACCTATATAAGTACGCCAGATTCTGTAATAATGAGCTGCCGTAACCGGCTTCCTAGCTCGTACCATGGTTGGTATAACAGACTCAGGAATGCCCTCTCTTCTTAAGATGGCCTTTTCAACAGCCACCCCGTCAAACGCAGCCGCGCTAAATCGGGGTAAAGGAACGGACCCTGTTGTAACAGGTCCGGACGTAGTGGGAGTGGCCAAGGATCGTCTGCGAGTAGTCCGAGGAGATCCGAGAACCAAGTTCTCCGAGGCCAATGAGGCGCTATTAGTATGACTGTGACGGACCCTCTCTTGATCCGTTTTAGCAACAGCGGGAGCAGCGGAAACGGTGGAAACAGATACACGAGGCTGTACGGCCATGCGGCTGTGAGAGCATCCACCGCCACTGCCTTTGGATCTCTCGTTCTGGACACATATCGTGACACTTGATGATTGTGGCGGGATGCCATCAGATCCACCTGAGGGTAACCCCACCTCTGGACCAACATCTGAAACACTTCTGGATTTAATGCCCACTCTCCTGGATGAAAATCCCGACGACTGAGAAAATCTGCCTCCCAGTTGTCCACTCCCGGAATGAACACTGCCGACAATATCATCTGGTGATATTCGGCCCACCTGAGGATCCGAGCTACTTCCCGCATTGCCATGCGGCTTCTCGTTCCTCCTTGTTTGTTTATGTATGCGACCGCCGTCGCATTGTCTGACTGCACCTGAACAGTCTGAAAACGAAACATGTGCACTGCTTGTCTTAGCGCATTGTAAATCGCCCGGAGTTCCAGGACATTTATAGATAGCAATCTTTCGTGATCTGCCCAGAGGCCCTGGAGCCGATAGCTCTGAACTACAGCTCCCCAACCTCTGAGACTCGCGTCTGTTGAAAGAATTATCCAATTCAAGACGCCGAACTGTCTCCCTGCAGATAGATTGTGTATCTTTAGCCACCAGAGAAGAGACACCCTGTCCTGTGGCGACAATCTCACCCTGTGGTGAATCTGCAGATGTGAGCCCGACCACTGTGCTAGCACCTCCAGTTGAAACGGACGTGAGTGAAATCTTCCGAACTGAAGCGCTTCGAAAGCCGCCACCATTGTGCCTAAAAGGCGAATGCACAAATGTACTGAGACTGTGCGTGGCTTGAGCACTAATTGCACCAGATGACGAATGACCTGTACTCTCTGTTGTGGTAGGTAAATTTTTTGATTTACTGTATCGAAAATCATCCCTAGGAATTGAAGTCGTTGAGACGGAATTAGATGTGATTTCTTGAAACTGACTATCCAACCGTGCTGAACTAGTACATTGTACGTTAGCAACGCATGCTGGAGAAGCATCTGTTGAGACGGAGCCTTGATGAGTAGATCGTCCAAATACGGAACAATTATTACTCCTAGGGATCTGAGATGAGCTATCATCACGGACATCACCTTGGTGAATACCCGAGGCGCTGATGAGAGGCCAAACGGCAGAGCCTGAAACTGGTAGTGGTCTCGCCTTATTGCAAACCTTAAGAAACTCTGGTGAGGTGGCCAAATCGGAATGTGTAAGTACGCATCTTTGAGATCCAGTGCAATCATGAATTCCTGTGGCTCTAAACCTGCAATTACTGACCTGAGAGATTCCATCTTGAATCTGTAGTAAGTGACGTATTGATTGAGACCCTTTAGGTTCAATATTGGCCTGACTGAGCCATCTGGCTTTGGTACCACAAACAGACTGGAATAATAACCCTGCCCCTGTTCTTGCACAGGGACCGGAATCACAACTGCAGCATTCAGCAGAGACTGAATGGCAACCTGCAGAACTGCCTTCTTGTCGTCCGACACAGGCAGTCCTGTCTTGAAAAACCTCCTTGACGGAAGACAATCGAACTCTATTTTGTAACCCTCTAACACTAAATTGCGAATCCACCCATCTGTGGACGTCTGAAGCCACGCCCCCTGAAAGCTCTGAAGGCGTGCTCCCACAATTGGAGATCCGAGATGGGCTGGGAGCCCGTCATGCCACTGGCTTGTTAGTGGTCTTAGCGTCTTGACGACGTGCATTGGATTGTTGGGCACCACGTCCCCGACCTCTTCTACCAAGCGTGACCGCTCCTGTGCCCCGCCCACGAAAGGGCTGAGTTCTAAAGGATTTGAACGCCGGACCAGAATATTTCCGTTTAGGTACAGTTGTAGGCGATGGAAGAAACACAGACTTTCCTCCCGTAGCCTCAGAAATCCATCTGTCCAATTCAGGACCGAAAAGCTTCTCGCCACCGTAAGGTAATGCCTCTATACCTTTTTTAACCTCCGCCTCCGCTTGCCAAGAACGTAGCCAAAGTGCTCGTCGTGCTGTGACTAGCGATGAAGAAAGGCGAGAAGTAAGCTGACAGACGTCAGTAGAAGCTGTACATAGATATTCAGCAGCTTCCCAGATTTGATCCGCGAGAAGTATAAGATGATCATCCTGTAGAGCCGACTTGAGCTCTTTTATCCATACCATTAATGCTTTAGTAACCCAAATGCCAACCAACCCAGGTCTCAGCAGCACTCCTGCTGCTGTATACATGGACTTTAGCATAGATTCTATTTTACGATCTGCCGGGTCTTTAAGCGTAGTAGCAGTTGGTACTGGTATGGTTAACTTCCTTGTAAGTTTAGATACGGACGAATCCACCAATGGCGGATTCTCCCATGTAGCTGTCATGGACTCTGGAAACGGGTAACTCGATTTAAATCTACGAGGTATAGAAAACCGTTTATCCGGATTCTTCCGTGTTTCCAGTAACATTTTATTAAGAGATTCCGAAACAGGAAAACACATTGGAGATCTCTGTCGTTTAGTAAAGACTACTTCATCATTCGTCAGAGGCTCCTCAGTTTCCGTAAACTCCAGCGACTGACGTACTGCTCTGATGAGATTATCAATGCCTGGGCTGTCAAAATCGTCATTATCTGACTGTTGGTCTATTTCGCCCTCCTCATACTCATGTTCAGTGAGGTCTAGCATCCCAGAAACTGGCAAATTATTAGGAAAAGGAAACTTATCTTTTCCACCCAAGGTGGACCTTTGACCAGATTGAGACTCCTCTGGTAACTCAAGCGGTCTCATCTTAAACTCAGATCTTGCCGCCTCCCGCTCTTCACGAGAGGCGGCCAGCTCTGATTGCAAACCAACTAATACATTTGCAAGCATAGCCC